>NW_027069647.1:1108419-1158091 GCF_002906115.3 Quercus suber | reverse complement strand
TTTTTTTTTTTTTTTTTTTTACAAAAGCTAAGCACGTCAGGAGATAAATACTGGCCAACAACTTGCTGCAAAGCTGACTAGCACTTCAGAGTTCAGACTTCACTCTAAAGGGCCACTTTTTATCACATTGTTTAAGGGTTCGAAACGGCTTGTGGTTGTGGGTTGTGACATCAATGTGGGGACAGGACATGCATATTAAAGGAATACCCAAGGGACCATTTTGTTGCATAGTTGGTATGTTCTCTTAAATTTGTAACAAAAGAAAGGTATGGGCGTACCATAAATCTTGGCATTAACAATATATCTACATCACTTCATTGAATTTTTTTTTTTTTTTTAATCACAGATTAAAAGTTTAGTCAGCCCCAATGACTATTTCCATTTCCCCTAATGCAAATGTTGGGGTAAAAAATTTGACTATTGGCAAACAGTGAACAAACCATTTTTGTCATGTTGATTTTATGGTATGTTTTATGAAGTCCAAGATAAAGACTCAGGTTTATCCAAAAAAAGATGAAGACTCAGGATCAATTGAAGAAAAGGTGTTTATGTTTCCTCGACTCCAACTCAAGAACTCACCGATCGATCAAGACAAGCTCAATAGCTGTCAATCAATCGAGATAAGCGGCAACTGTATTTGCCCTAAAAGTTCTATTTTAAGTGGCTGTAGGTATGGGTTTTCGTAACCTTATTTGAGAGCCTATATAAAAGCCCATTATGGCCACTTTAAATAAGGTTGTAAAGACAAAAACCCTAAGGCTTTTAGGGAGAAACCCTAACCTTCACCTTTTGAACCTGTGAGATCAATAAATATATATATTGCTGCGACTTTTGTGCACCAAGGGTTCTATACCGAGCAAAGTCTGCTAAGATTATAATCCAATTAGGTTGGAGCTAAGCTAGGATTAATAGGCTCCACTATAGATAGGTATTTGGAATTGAGTAAAATCTCTATACTTGTAAACTTAATTTGATTAGTGGATTCTTCAGGAGCGGTGACCAACACAATCACAGGTTAGAGTTTTTCCTACAAAAAATTTCCCCATCATGACCATATATATGGCAATGTTCATTTATTCTCTACTACACTTAACTCTAGATTCATGATGTAATTGTACTATTAATTGGAACTTTGCATGAAACTGAATTAATTAATCAACTTAGGTAATTGGTTAATTAAAGTGAGGTCAAGTTATAACCTAGTAGCAACTGCAATTAATATTGGCAAAGTGAGTTGTTCATATTCTATAGTTATAATTTTGTAACAAAATAAGAGATTTGAGATTCAAACACCACCTACACCAAAACCGATTGGTGTCTTCACGTGATGATAAAATCATTTACCCATTTATTATTCACTTAACCAATTAGTTATAATTCAAACCCAATTATTATGGGTAAAACCCAACCCACCCAATAATCAATGAATATATATCACAAAAATACCCCTAAAACCTCTAAATGGGCCAAAATAACATTAAATCTAGAAAATTACTGAAATGCCCCTAAAAACTTGAAAACAACCCAAATACCCACTATAACCTAAAAATGACTGACTTACTAAAACCTCAAATATTACCAAAAACCCTTAAAACCTCTAATTTGATGGAAATAAAACTAAAACAACCGAAATGACCAAAATATCACTAGAACATTAAAAAAGACCAAAATAGCCACAAAACTTACAAAATGACTAAAATACCCCTAGAACCTACAAAATTACCAAAATACGTCTAAAACCTCCAAAATAATTAAAATACCCCCTAAAACTTAAAAAATGACCAAAATACTCCCATAACCTTCAAAATGACCAAAATACCCTTAAACATACAAAATACCCCTAAAACATAAAAAATAACCAAAATACCCCTAGAACCTAAAAAATGACCAAAATACTCCTAAACCTAAAAACTTACAAACTACCCCCAAAACCTTTTAAAAAATGATCAAAAAAACCCTTAAACATTTAAAACAACCAAAAATACCCCAAAACTTCTAAAATAGCCATAATACTTCTTAAACCCTTGAAATGACCAAAATACCCCAAAACCTATAGAATTGAATTGAACAAAATTAAAATTACAGAATTGAATTCAATTTTAGGCTAAGTTAGAGAGTGTAATTTAATGTAGCCTATAAAATTTTTAATGTGTGTGTGTGTGTGTTTATGGTTATGTTTATTTATAATTATTTATTTATATATATATATAGGTTAATTGTATTTGTATATAAAATGTTATATATAGAATTTAATAATTATGATATTTATTAATAGGTATTTTTTATTATTGTATTTTTATATGAAACTATGAAATATATAATTATCATCATTATTAATAACCAAAAAACTCAATGAAATCTATAGAAATACTTGTTACAATTTAGATTATACTTGATTAATAACATTTATCATCGTCATTTATATCATAATATTTGAGAAATATAGCAAAATAATTCAAATGAGAATATATTTGCAACACCCATATTAGAGTAAGTTATTATATTATTTTAATTAATAATAAGTAGATATTCCACGCTTCACATTTTGAATGAATTAAATCCAACACCTTAGAAAATAAAAGATTAAAAAATAAATTAACATCCAATATGGACAACACCGTATGTATGATACAAATAGGTACCCTTAAGGTATTTCTTAATGAACCATTTTATGAAATTTTTTATACCATTTGTATGAGAAATATAAAAAATTGTCAAAAAATTAATGATTTTTTCTCTTTCCCATAAAAGGTTTTTAAACATATTTTTTAGAATATATATAAGGTTAGATTCAAGTTACACTTGATGTAACATTGTTTATTGTTACATCATTCAATATTTTTTAAAAGAATATGAATTTTGATAAATCCACACTATTGAATTATATTATCTACATATATTCTTCATGCTTGTAAAAATTCAATGTAACCAAAGATCAATAGCTATGTCATCAATTAAATATTTAAATTTAAGTTTTTGGAGTTTAAAATAATACATCAATGATTAGTTTATGGATCAAATGGTAAATAATATCCGATTGATATGAAAATTGGCACGTATGTTAAGAACATATAGAACATGTAATCCAATGGTGGGATTTTCAAAATATGAATTTAATAACAAGTTATTGGGTAATGTAACATTACTTAGAATTACACCATGTGTAACTTAAACCCAAAGCATATGTATGTATGTGTGTAGGTATGCACATAGTTGTGAAAACATGAATCATAACGTGAATCGATTTTTTATTTTTCTATATCGTGTATCATATCATATCATGTATCCTAAGTTAAACCAACACTTAATTAAATTTATAAAAAAAAAATTATAAATATACAAATATAAAAAGTATATTCATTATAAATTCATAATATACTCAACTAATGACTAATTTAATCAACACTTACGCAATAATCTTTAAAAAAAACCTAACTAAATAAATCAAATTAACATATATAACATACACATTCAAATTGATTAAATTCAAAAGTACCACACATGACATATGAACAAAAATAATTATTTCTTTTCACCCCATTCATCATCTTGCCTAATCAACTCCATCTAAGTCAATATTATCATCATGTTCATCATCTTACAAATATATTTTTTCATTAATATTTTCTTCATCATTATCAACTTTTATTATCTCTTTCCTTCTATAATTTTAATAATTTTTTCTTCACATTACTTCTTGGCATTCTAGCTTCTTAGACTTACAACAATAATAAAAAAAAAAAATTATCATTTAATACCTTATTTATTGTATAGAAAAAAATTACAAATATGAAAGTAAATGGTCAAGTGTGTAGTCCAAATTTTATAGGGGAGAGAGAAACCTCGTTGTCATGTCATTTTACTAGGCTCAATTAAGTAGACAAATAACTTTTTATTAAAAACAAGTCTAACAATATGTTGGACTCAAATAAAAGCACAAATTTTAATCTCAAAAAAAATATTTTAACTTACATGTCTATATATCGTACGATACGTACAATTTTATGAAACGATACAATTTTTATGATACACACATTTGTATCGTACGATTCATGGGCACTTTTGATGCACCTTTACCATATAAAATTTTTTGTACACAATACGATACATATCGTACGATACTGATGTGTGTGTGTGTGCGTGCGTGTGTGTGTGTTTGGGGGGGGTGGGGGTTGGGTTGGGGGTGTGGTGTGGTTGATTTGTTCACCAAGCTCAAAGCCCCGTAGGCTGTTAATTTTAGTTATTTAGAAGTTCTTGGGCCTTGGGGTTTGTAAACAAATAGCAACAAATAGAAATCCAACATGTTAGCACAATTCCAGTGTGTGGATAACGTGGAGTGGGGAAGCACTATATACATTTGGGTTTGTGATTCATGTAAAGTAGTATGTAAGATCATTTTGAAAATTACAGCTGATTCTTTGTACTCATCTGTTAAAATAACGTAGAAAAAAGGCAACAAAATCTAACATCCTGCAAAAGGGAGCCATTGTGTTGACCAGTGATCCCATGCTCCCTATATGTAACCTTTTATTACGTTTCCAAGACAGCACGAGTGTTTTGGAATTGTAACTTGAAAGACGTACATCTAAACATTTATTTGAGTTTCTATGTCCATGTCTTGTTCTGAAATTTCCATACATCTTTACCCTGCACTTGCAAATCCCCATATATAATCAACGCAATAATATTAAATAAATAAAGCTACATAATATATATATATTCCCCTTCACGGCATATTATAATATATCCTTATGTTGTATGGTCTGTGATTTGGCAGCCCTGTGATTCCAAAAGCTTGTTCCCTGGATATATACTTACTGTGATTATGCATTGCAAGCTAATGAATTGTCAACTTTAGACTAAATAAAAATCTTAGTCACAATCAATGAATTAATCCACTGCTTAAGTTACTTGGGTCTAAAATATGATTTTTCAACCTCGGTCCCAAAAGCATGTGCATTTGTGTACATAATACGTATTAAGGGGAAATTGAAAGAATATCTTGACTTTTCTAAATCAAATGTATGTATAATGTATTGTAAAAGCGAAGTTGGATTTAAAATTATGCTTCAATAATTAAGGAAATCAAATTTACTCTTATGGCAGCAATTTTACACTGCTCGATCTGCCTCTATGCCCAAATATGATGTTGCACTTGCACAAACCTTTACCTTGATGGCACGACATTTTTACTCGCAGTGGTATTTGCCACTAGAACTAGAACAAGGCACAATCTACCCACTGTCTAATACACCATGTAAAATGTCTTAAGAGTAACAACTAGTCATAGAGATGGTTCCTACAGAATCAGAAGAAATACAAAGCCGAAAAATAGCAGAGGTGCTACTCTCTTGGCAATTGATGATGGTAATGTAGCTTAATTGCTTTTGATTCCATAACTGAAATTGCATAAGGCAGTGTAGCTTTTCTGGGTCAGGTAAACTGGGCTCGGCCCAATTTTCAAACAAGACATATATCACAGGAAAATCAAATTTGACGTTTTTATTTGAAATTGAGCATCATACTTGCCTGCATTAACTCTGGCCTTTAGTTATAGAGGTAGCAACCTCCAAAACAGGATCAAAGCTTGAAACCTCTACTTAAGCTTAGAAGATATACAAGCCAACATTGCATTTCAATGCTAAAGATATCTTAATAGGTCATACTCAATACGTAAAACTCTCTTTTTTTTTTCTTTTTTCGAAATATAGGGAGATCAAAGTAAGCAGTTTTAAGTATCTCACTCCCAATTTATTGGAAAAGCTGATTCACAAACTCAAATTCGCAACTTGTCACTTTCAGTCCAACTAGAATAGCAGCCCCATATGTACTTTTCATGTAAAATGCATAAGTGATAGGCATGTAAAAATGTCTCATCAAAAGGCCTCTAGTAAAATTTACGTTCTCATAATACTAACGAGAGTGTAAAGGTTTCCTCCTCAGTTGGAATCAAAAAAGCTTTTTGGTAATGTAATGTCCAACAGAAATGTATTTATGTAAAGCAAAGTTTTTTATGTAATTTTATTTTAATTTGATTAATGTTATTGCTCAAAATGGCTGGACCCTGCTTAATGTGATAACTACTAGAGCTTCAAATGGAGCACAGCGAAGTTCATAAATGGGAGAATTATAGTGGCTGTTATAGAATGGGGATTTTGATTGTAGGATTGTAATCTTAGAATTGGTGAATGATTGGGATCGAATTAAAATCATTAGTTACTGGAACTATGGTAGGATTTAGATCCAAATCGTGAGATGGGTGGGACGATAATCCCACCCTGATCCAATATTTGCCATACTTTTTCTTCAAAGACCATTTCACGTTTTTACAAATATTAATTGTTTCGATCTTTGGACCTAACTTTGTTTATTTGTTAGAGAGAGAGAGAGAGCTTTTGCAACATTCTCAACCCATCTTTAAGATAAACCCGTAGTCCGTAGATCAAATAGACACACTCAAATAATAAAATTTTCTGTCTTAGCTCTCATTGTCATTGCCTATTAAGTCAGTCACATGGATAGGAAAACTTTAGAGTTCAAATTCGTAGATTGTAGTTATTGAATTATAAAATAAAATAAAATATAAATAAAATAAATAAATAAAACCAACCCTATGACAGCAGTGGCCTCCAAAATTCTAGCTGGTTTTTTCTTTTTTTCTTTAAAGATGGTTTGGAAACCATGGACTAACGGAAATAAGCACAATTAAATGACTTCAGATTCACCATCACTCAACACAGCTTGAGGGTTAGTTAAAATTCAGTTCTTTTCCTTTTTAAAGGAGTTAGTATTTTGTCTGGATTTAACAATATCATTTTTTTTTTTTAATCACAATAAGTACATTTAAAAAAAAAAAAAAAAAAAAAAAAAAAAAAAGGCAAAGATCTTTGAAACTC
The DNA here is from genome assembly GCF_002906115.3 of Quercus suber. Taxonomy (NCBI): domain Eukaryota; kingdom Viridiplantae; phylum Streptophyta; class Magnoliopsida; order Fagales; family Fagaceae; genus Quercus; species Quercus suber. The sequence goes on along the minus strand of NW_027069647.1, from coordinate 1,151,195 downwards.
AACTAACACTTCCTAGTGACTGACGTTACCAATGAATAAATTCAGATTTCAAATCCCTCATTATAACTATTGAATTAACAAAATAAAATACCAAAAAAAAAAATTAGCCTAAATATTATTCTCCATCTCTAAAGTTTCGTTTGAAAACATTTTTTTCGTATATATATATATTCAAATGTTTGGTTATGTTCTTAAAAATGGATTAGAAAACATTTTCAAGTGTTTGTTGCATTCTTAAAAATGGTCCAAAAAACGTACTATCTTCCACTAGGCTGCTTCAAAATTTTAACTTCAATTTTCATGGACGAGGACAAATGTCAATCATAACAATGAGTAGAGAGATACTAAAACATCTCCGTTGGAATACCAGGAGTTGTCAATAATGCTACAAGGCTCTTAGAAATAAACTTCCTTTGATCGCCTCCTGAACTATTCTTATTTTCATGACCATACTAAATATATGGTATTCTTCCTTTTGAAAGTAAAGAACATTAACGACAGTCTTTTTTTTTTTCACCTTTTCTTTTCATTTTACTGGTTAAAAATAGAACACTAATATGAAGCATTGTTGAAGCTCAAAACTGGCCGGCTGCTACAGTCACCTTTGATAGTCTATACAAAATTACCGTAATTGACTAGCAAGTAATAAATTGATAAGCATACAAACTCCGGATTGTACAAAACAAAAGACGTCCTAATTAGGCATTTAAGATGAAAACACAAAGAGGTCATTTTTAGGAGACAAACACATCTACTACGAGTATAATAAGATGACAATATATGGAAGACTTTGGGAAACAAGTTGGGTTAGCGCTGTTTGTCTGATGTTGTCTCTAAATGCTCTCCCCCATTCTTCGGCTTTGCTGGAGCAATCTTGGCAGGGGTTGAACGCTCGGACTGTGAGAAGCGTATCAAAATGTTCATAAGGAAAGTAATGAGGGCCATACAGACTGCTGAGAATGCAATACCCTTCCATGAATACAAAAGTGAAGACCAATGGAGAAACTTCAAAGCCCCATAAATAAGCAGACATGCCCAAGAGGTAACAACCTGTTCAAACATAGAGAAGTTGATTAATCAGAAAAACTTTTCTCAAAAAAAAAAAAAGATTAATCAGAGAAACAAATCCTGCAGCCTCAGAACCAAAACCATCCTAGTTAAAATAAAGAAGACATGGGTTGGGTGGGGTGCTTGAATAGAGCAAGTATCTCACCAAAAGAGACTTAATTGGCCGACCAGTATCCTGCAATTCTTGGTCACTAAAGGTATCCTCGGCTACATGTTTATCCAATAATGCATCCTGGAAGACAGCAAAAAGCATGACAATCACGCTAAGGAAACTTGTGAACAACTTTTTATTGCAAGCACAACCAGGTAAATTAGTTGTACATCTAGGCATATAATGATATAAAGTATGCAATTGTTTCAAAGTTCCTATTTCATTTCCTTTTTGTCTTCGTATTGTAAAAACTTTAGATTTGCATAACTATAATACCAGATAAATACATCTCCGAAACACTTGTTTAGTACGCACCTTGGCCACAAATATATCTTTACACCATTGTGCAACAGCATCATCTGTTTCTGGCAGGTCCTTCATCAAATGCCGCTTAATGTGGACATGCATCTGCAGAAGAGAACCAGAAGTACTTGTTCTCATTGAGTATTAACCTAATATCTCACAAAGTAATTCAATACTAACGTATTAAAACTTCCAAATCATCCACAACCCCAGAATAATTAATTAACCATGACAGAAAGATTTGGATATAGAAGATAAATATCAGGCTTCCAATGTTTTATAGAGCCCATAAAAAGCTTTTTTATTGCAAAATTAGTAGTGGAAAACAATTGAAATTCAAAGAACATTAAAAAACAGCATGCTCTCTCTAACATTTTAGGTCTTATCTCCTCCAGAAAGTTTGGATATAAAATATTATTCTCCTGTTTCCAATGTTTTACAGAGCCCATAATAAATTTCTTTACAGATTGAATTCAAAGAAAATTAGAAAAAGCATGCTCTCTCTCTCTCACTCACACACACTTTAGGTCACACTTTAGGTCTCTCTTCTCTCTTCCCACTCACTGATATCCAATGATCTCCATCCTCATCTCTTGGTATCCTTCTCCCAAGTTCCTTCACTATCTTGTTCCCTCCAATTGGCTCCTTCTAGTTTCTTTCCCCCTTTATTTTTATTTTTTTTATTAGTAAGTCATGGCGCACCCAGTGGTCATGAATCCGTGACACCCTCTTTTAACACACAAGGATGAGGTTTTATTTTTAGCTACAGCTCATTAGCTTTGTCTTTGATTTCTTTCTAAGGATAAAGTGATACTAATAATGATTATTTATTTTATCCTGAGAAATAACACTCCAAACTAGCCCCTTAACCTAAATGCTCATTCAATTGATGGAATATATATATATATATATATAAAGAAATTGGCAAAATCAGGGAATGCTTCTGTTCAAAATCATTTGTACATATCTTCCTCGGCAGTACCATCCCTCAGTAAATTTTGTGTCCAACAAATTATATAATGTTTTTTTTTATAGGTAACAAATTATATAATGTTGCCATATATGCTTCAGATGAATTTTATAATTTTAGGGTATAAATGAGATAATGGCTAAACAATAGGCTGAAAGGGAAGATGTTTTAACTGAGAATAATCACATGTCAACAAAAAATTCCACTTGTCACAAAATTCAAAAGAAATGTAAATCACTTTGTGGTTGTTTAAAAATTCCAACTCAATAACTTACCACAGATGGCTGTCCCTTAAAGAGTCTTAGCATTGTGGGTGCCGGAGAACTTTTAGGAATAGCCACTGTTATATCATAAATAGCTGGAACAAATGAGCGCATTTGACTTACTGCTGAAACAAATCCCTGAAAGCAACAGACAGTAGATATTTTAACGCCAAACATATAATGTAGTGGAACAATAAATCCCACATGAGAGATATCTAAGCAATTACAAAGTTCAACAGAAAAAAAAACTAGAGCTTTAAAATTGAGAACTCACATTGGCCCATCTTAAAAAATGATAGAATAGAACCAATTAGCAGCAATAATCCATCCAATAATAACCCAAAACAGTACAAGTTGAATTACAAAGTAAAAGAAATATCTAATAGCGTTGCTCAAAAAGTGACATCTGGTTCCACCTTTTTGTTGAAATTTTTTCTTTATCTTTTTCTTGGGTAGGGGGATTGGGAAAAGGTGAGTAGGGCATCCGTGTAAGAACACTAAAATATAATATTATCTACCAACCAGGGGTGAGGTTTAATAGCCTCACACAAAAACTTGGATTAACCAAAAAAAAAAATGTGAGCCAAACAAAGGAAACCATATGGTTCTAGGATCACATACAAACTTGGATAAAAACACAACCTAAAAAAATATATTAAAAAAAGAACACACAAAGGAAACTATACAGTTCCTACAAACGCGCGCACTTTTTATTGGTGAGTTATACACGCATGACGCACCTAGTGACCTTGACACTACAACTTCACCCCCACATTACTTCAACAAATGGCGGATTTACTACCCACACACACAGCGCTATGGGGGCTATGAATCCAGTTATTTATAACAGCCCCAGTAGATCTGCTTTGAAAAGATGAGTCTCCCTTAAGTGACATTATTTCTTCATTTTACTTATCAAAAAAAAAAAGAGAGAGATGTCAATGATATAATGGTGACCAGACACACAGATGACTTGGTGTGTAGGGTCATACAGAACAGACTAGGTCATGATGCCCCAATTAGATATCCACAGCTTTAATTTAAAACAAGGCTACCTCCAATGCCCAATTCATGTTGCCTCCAACTAAGCATGGTTTTAGCATCCAAATTCTGCATCTATCATTTAGTTTGCAGCTCTTTAAGTGGTGCATTGATTGTAGTGAGAAAAAGTGCGCTTGCTCTTTACCAATAAATAAGGGAATAAAAGAAGTGATAAAGTGAGATGTTGCAACCAGACCATGATCAAAGTTAGATGGATGCAATAATCAAATCTGCCACATCCCACTTGTATAAATGAAAAGGCCAAACGATTCAAGGAACAATGTTGCTTGAGTTACAGTGAAACAATTGAACATGTAAAGTTAGTCATGTAGCTAAAGAAAACAAAAACTTTTAAAAAACAGAATTTCCATGGCTACACAGCTGACAGCTCTTGAATGATTATTTCTCCCTTATATTGTCCAACTCTTCTGCCCTTCTCAATTTCCAACCTTGTCTCTTTTTTCTTGTCGGACTCACAGGTTCTATGTCATCTCAAATCAAATCCATAAGAAGTCAACCCTAGGGGCACGTTTGGTACGCTAAATGGTATTTACATTAGGAATGGTAGTCCATGTTACTAGGAATGGCAGGTGTTGTAATGGAATAAGTATTTCTATTCATACATTCTGGTTGTAAAAATTGGAATAACACAGATCTTTCTAAAATATCTTACTTATACAATTATATTTACACTTGCAGAATTCAATTATCCTAAGAAATTAAATATTTTTAAGTTAACATTATCGCTTATGTATCAAATCAATACGCATATCAAAATTTACATTAAAAAAATTCACAACAAAAGAATTTTCGGATCCATATAGAGTAACAACAAATATATATATATATATATATATATATAGAGAGAGAGAGAGATTGATCTATTTAGGTATTTAAGAATCATAGTGGGGATTGTCACTATTAGATACACTATTCAAATAACTAAAATTCCGAGAATTAGAAAAAGAGCTTTCTATCACTTAGTAAAGAATGATCATTGTCAATCTCGAAAGTTTGATTTTCAATATCAAAACATACAAAATAACTATCCCTAACTAAAAAATATCATCAAGTATGAAATTCTGAAGGTCTCTAACGCCGACTAAATGATCAACTTTACTATAACTAGAATTGTCACTATCGCTCCCACTAAGACAGAGAGAAATTGAGGTTTTGAAGTTTTGCGTGCATGTGTGTGTGTGTATGCGGGAGCACATGTGCCACAGAGAGATATTTTTGAGGATTTTTATTTTAATAATTATTATATACATAGAGAGTGTTTGTATTTTTGGAAATATAATCATTTCTAAAGTTGTTACATGCCTTAAGGGATAGCTATTACAACTTTTTTAGAGAAGAATAGCTATTCCTCACTTTAAGGAATAGCTATTCATAAGAAATAACTATTCCTTGTAATGAAAATGCAACCAAATGACTGAATAACTATTACAAATGAATAAGCATTCCATTAGATGATCTATTAATACGTACAAAACATGCCCCCAATTTCTTCAAATCTTTGAGTGATAAGATTGAAAGAACTTCTTCATCATGAAGCTATGACTTTCACATCAACTATCTAATAATAACTTCAACACACGTTTATCAGAAGTGATTTATAGAAAATAATTTTTATTAACTTAGAACGGTTAAAAAACAAACATAATTACTCAACTACCTGTTCCAATTTGGCAATTGAATTATCCTACAAATTTTTCATAAAAGACAACAACATCAACAATTCAGCAGTTGCTACAATTCCATAAACATAGATGTCACTATCAAACTTCTGCTTCCACACAGCTAATGCATCATCAATCATGATATTCAAACACCAAATAGAATTAAAAAGTGAAATCAGCTGGAGGTTCCATTCTTTTGAACCAAACTAGCAGGTAAACCTTATCTCATATTCACCAAGAAGTGCATTGCAGATACTAAAATTATGTAGTTAGTGATTATTCTGGGAGTATCGTAAGACTGTACTTTTGTGGTTTTTATTTTTTATTTTTTATTTTTTAGCCCCTCTCTAGGAGGGCAGACTGCAAAGGACTTTCAGAAGGTAGTACCAAAATAAAAATAAAAATAAAAGCATCAAAAGGGGAAGAAAAAGTATAATTTAAAAGAAGAAACAAATAGAGCAATGAACACCTGACCTTAGTACGGGGAATCAAAACATTTCTAGGAACAGGCAACCCTGCTGAGGCTGCATATTCCTGAGCTGCTAAAAGCTTTGCCTGCGTAAAGCGAGTTCCCTCTACAAAAAGAGCCAACCAGAAGGGCTGTGGATAGTCCTCTAGCCGTTGAAGACCTGACTGCAGATATCATGAAGATGCAAATGAGTAATTCAAAAGAGACATTAATATATATAGAGAGATGACACATGGATACATACATCTAGAAAACATAATTATACACCCATACCTTTATTGTGCTTTCATCCTTAGCCCAGTTTCTTTCCAGAAAAAGATATTCAGAAAACCACATTGACCACCCTATGACCTGCATATACCATGATAAAAATAAGGAAAATCTTCAATCCAGCTTCTCACTCCCAGTAAGACTTCTCTTTTTAACAAGTAATTATGTTCTATTGAATAAGAGGAGATACCACAAGTACATAGGACATACACTTGGTTCCCTAAAGAATTACATGAATAAATTATAAATAGTTACAAATGAAGAGAAGTTGAATCAATGAAATCAACAACCGAATGCATATCTTTTGGACCCAAGGTGAGAGACCGCTCAAACAAATTGACTCTCACAAAAGGATTAAAAAGAAATTCCAGCAACAAAACAAAAATTATAATAAAGAAAAAATTATCATATTGAAGTTGAAAAAATAAAATATCACTTTCTAAGCACAAAAAGCTAAAGAAATATGCAAATCAGAAATTTCAATATATTTAAAAAGAGTTGCCTACAATGACTTAAAGACGTTATTTATAAAAGCATTTTTAGTAACCATTATCCTAGCCCATCTCATATATAACAATTAAATCCTAAGAATCCAATTTCATTAAAAGAGGTACATTCGAGTCACATGATTTATATATATATATATATNAGAGAGAGAGAGAGAGAGAGATGTTGATCTATTTAGGTATTTAAGAATCATAGTGGGGATTGTCACTATTAGATACACTATTCAAATAACTAAAATTCCGAGAATTAGAAAAAGAGCTTTCTATCACTTAGTAAAGAATGATCATTGTCAATCTCGAAAGTTTGATTTTCAATATCAAAACATACAAAATAACTATCCCTAACTAAAAAATATCATCAAGTATGAAATTCTGAAGGTCTCTAACGCCGACTAAATGATCAACTTTACTATAACTAGAATTGTCACTATCGCTCCCACTAAGACAGAGAGAAATTGAGGTTTTGAAGTTTTGCGTGCATGTGTGTGTGTGTATGCGGGAGCACATGTGCCACAGAGAGATATTTTTGAGGATTTTTATTTTAATAATTATTATATACATAGAGAGTGTTTGTATTTTTGGAAATATAATCATTTCTAAAGTTGTTACATGCCTTAAGGGATAGCTATTACAACTTTTTTAGAGAAGAATAGCTATTCCTCACTTTAAGGAATAGCTATTCATAAGAAATAACTATTCCTTGTAATGAAAATGCAACCAAATGACTGAATAACTATTACAAATGAATAAGCATTCCATTAGATGATCTATTAATACGTACAAAACATGCCCCCAATTTCTTCAAATCTTTGAGTGATAAGATTGAAAGAACTTCTTCATCATGAAGCTATGACTTTCACATCAACTATCTAATAATAACTTCAACACACGTTTATCAGAAGTGATTTATAGAAAATAATTTTTATTAACTTAGAACGGTTAAAAAACAAACATAATTACTCAACTACCTGTTCCAATTTGGCAATTGAATTATCCTACAAATTTTTCATAAAAGACAACAACATCAACAATTCAGCAGTTGCTACAATTCCATAAACATAGATGTCACTATCAAACTTCTGCTTCCACACAGCTAATGCATCATCAATCATGATATTCAAACACCAAATAGAATTAAAAAGTGAAATCAGCTGGAGGTTCCATTCTTTTGAACCAAACTAGCAGGTAAACCTTATCTCATATTCACCAAGAAGTGCATTGCAGATACTAAAATTATGTAGTTAGTGATTATTCTGGGAGTATCGTAAGACTGTACTTTTGTGGTTTTTATTTTTTATTTTTTATTTTTTAGCCCCTCTCTAGGAGGGCAGACTGCAAAGGACTTTCAGAAGGTAGTACCAAAATAAAAATAAAAATAAAAGCATCAAAAGGGGAAGAAAAAGTATAATTTAAAAGAAGAAACAAATAGAGCAATGAACACCTGACCTTAGTACGGGGAATCAAAACATTTCTAGGAACAGGCAACCCTGCTGAGGCTGCATATTCCTGAGCTGCTAAAAGCTTTGCCTGCGTAAAGCGAGTTCCCTCTACAAAAAGAGCCAACCAGAAGGGCTGTGGATAGTCCTCTAGCCGTTGAAGACCTGACTGCAGATATCATGAAGATGCAAATGAGTAATTCAAAAGAGACATTAATATATATAGAGAGATGACACATGGATACATACATCTAGAAAACATAATTATACACCCATACCTTTATTGTGCTTTCATCCTTAGCCCAGTTTCTTTCCAGAAAAAGATATTCAGAAAACCACATTGACCACCCTATGACCTGCATATACCATGATAAAAATAAGGAAAATCTTCAATCCAGCTTCTCACTCCCAGTAAGACTTCTCTTTTTAACAAGTAATTAGTTCTATTGAATAAGAGGAGATACCACAAGTACATAGGACATACACTTGGTTCCCTAAAGAATTACATGAATAAATTATAAATAGTTACAAATGAAGAGAAGTTGAATCAATGAAATCAACAACCGAATGCATATCTTTTGGACCCAAGGTGAGAGACCGCTCAAACAAATTGTCTCTACAAAATTAAAAAGAAATTCCAGCAACAAAACAAAAATTATAATAAGAAAAAATTATCATAAGTTGAAAAAATCACTTTCTGACAAAAAAAAAGTAACTTTTAAGCACAGAAAGAAATATGCAAATCAGAATTTCAATATATTTAAAAAGAGCGTGATGAATAAAAAGAGTTATTTCCCTTAGTTTCTAGACCAACCATTATCCTGCCTATTATCATATTCACATGATTTATATATATATATATATATATAAATAATTAACTTCTATAAAAAAAATTAAAAATTAAAAAAAGGCAGAATACAATAAACCAAAACAAACAGGCAATGAACTAAGGAAACACTAAAACAACAAAACTATGACTCATGAAAAGTACATTTACCAAGCAAATTGAACAAAGAAATAAGAGTGCAAGCACCCAATGCATTTGTCCATGTGGAAGAAGGAAAGCTTCAGATCATGAATTGATCTTTCAGTCCTTTCAAAGTCCAAGCATTCCTCTCCCGCCAAATACCCCACATAAGGCAATGAAAGATCACATTCCAAATCACTGAATTCTGTGTCTACTGAACTTGCCTGACCAGCTAGCTAGAAGCTCCACAACACCTCTTGGCATAACCCAAAAAACCCCAAATAGTGAAAACACCATATTCCACATCGTTCTAACTATAGAGCAATGTAAGAATAAATGATTACTAGTCTCCCCAGCCCTCTTATACATGCAACACCAATTAATAACAACAATCCGGCACCTCTGCAAATTATCAATAGTTAAGATTCTTCCCAACGCTGCTGTCAACACAAAGAAACGAACCTTTGTTGGCGCTTTTGATTTCCACACAATCTTCCATGGAAAAGACATTTGAGAAGTGGAATGCAAGGCCTTATAGTAGGATCAAACTTCAAAATCCTCCCGGGATTTCCCAGCAAATCTTATCCATTCCATCCCCTCTCCACACAACAAAATTAATTAGATCATAAAGAAGGCAACCGACTCTTAACTTCCAATATTGCACCAATCGAAAAAAAATTGAGATTGAAATGATAGCTATCCCCAGAAAAAGAGATTAGCTCTGCCACTGAAGCATATCTTTGTTACATGCAATGCCATACAATGGAAAATTATTTTTCAGAGGTGGTCCCCCACACCAAGAATCTGCCAGAATTTAATAGAAGACCCATCAACACCTCAAAGCTGATAAAACAATGAAAAGTATCCTACTTCTTCCTGATACTCTTCCGAAGGCAGAGAACACAAGGCCCATGTACAACATCAGAACACCAACCACCCCCCCCCCCCAAAAAACATGATTTTTTAAAATGCTAAAGAAGACATTGTAATAACAAAACATAATATCAACAAATAAAAGGTTGGTCTTGAAATAGCTACAGGCTAAACAAAATGGATTAATGGGCCTTCTTTTCCTTTGGGCTTAGATTCTCCTATAATGTCTTCTATTAGTAAAGTCAATCAACAGCTCTCCCAACGGCAACTCCACACCTCCTTTGGTGCCTTTGACCTTAAGTCCTGCTTCCTTGGCACTTTTGGCCCCTTTTCCAACATTTTGTCCATGGTTGTTTGCTTCTTGGGCCAGATCTTCATATTGAGCATCATGCATCTCAAACCTTCTTACATTTAACCCATGGTTCATATTATCGAGTTGAGGCCTGGGGCTGCCCTCCCCCCTCTCTTGATGCAATTGGGCTTTCCTTATGTTAGACCCTTGATGATTGAGGGGGTATGGTTGCATATGGTGATACCTTGCATCCATGCTGGCGACACAGCCATGAACGTGAGGGAGGCATGTCATCAGCTATGCAAGGTAATAGGAGGCAACTGTGTAGCCTCATGGTGATTCAAGACTACACAAGTTGGCTTAAAGGCAGTGAGTTAATGGCTTTTCAAAGGTTTGATTAATGGTTAAGGCTTAGCAGGCTGCAAGCCATGCACGTGTTGTGGGCAGCAAGTGCAGTGGGGCTGGGACATGACAGCCTTGCATGGGGTAGACCATGGACAAGTTACTGTGCAACCCCCCCCCCCCAAAAAACATGATTTTTTAAAATGCTAAAGAAGACATTGTAATAACAAAACATAATATCAACAAATAAAAGGTTGGTCTTGAAATAGCTACAGGCTAAACAAAATGGATTAATGGGCCTTCTTTTCCTTTGGGCTTAGATTCTCCTATAATGTCTTCTATTAGTAAAGTCAATCAACAGCTCTCCCAACGGCAACTCCACACCTCCTTTGGTGCCTTTGACCTTAAGTCCTGCTTCCTTGGCACTTTTGGCCCCTTTTCCAACATTTTGTCCATGGTTGTTTGCTTCTTGGGCCAGATCTTCATATTGAGCATCATGCATCTCAAACCTTCTTACATTTAACCCATGGTTCATATTATCGAGTTGAGGCCTGGGGCTGCCCTCCCCCCTCTCTTGATGCAATTGGGCTTTCCTTATGTTAGACCCTTGATGATTGAGGGGGTATGGTTGCATATGGTGATACCTTGCATCCATGCTGGCGACACAGCCATGAACGTGAGGGAGGCATGTCATCAGCTATGCAAGGTAATAGGAGGCAACTGTGTAGCCTCATGGTGATTCAAGACTACACAAGTTGGCTTAAAGGCAGTGAGTTAATGGCTTTTCAAAGGTTTGATTAATGGTTAAGGCTTAGCAGGCTGCAAGCCATGCACGTGTTGTGGGCAGCAAGTGCAGTGGGGCTGGGACATGACAGCCTTGCATGGGGTAGACCATGGACAAGTTACTGTGCAAAGGGCAGGCTGCATGTGCGCGAGGTAAAACTGGGTTGCTTGTGTGTGTAGCATGTTGTTTTAGTGTGGAAAATGTTACTGTGGGCCGTGGCTTGCATGGTCAAGTGGGGCTATGTTTGCATATGGGTGGTGAAGTGCTGGATGGGCTATGTTGTTGGAGTATGCTGACCAAATTGGGGAGGTGGCATTGGCATGGGCCAAGCCCTCCACATGTTGGTGCATTGACGAAGGCTCAATGCTAGGCAAGTTGCATGGGCTGCCAGATAAAGAGCAAGGCATGTTGTGGGCTGAAACATGTGTGGCAGGCTATGCGCATCTGTCTAATTGACAAGTTGTAGCAGCATGAGGTGGCAGTTAGCAACAGTTACCAAGAATTTGTGCAAGTGGCTGACTTTGTGTATGTTTTGGCAGCAAGACAAAGGCTCAAGACATCAGACATCATGTCCAGGAGTAGTTACCTATGATGTGGCAGCAAACATATAAGCAGTTGCTTGGCAAATTAACTGCTCATAACAATTATTTGCTGCATGTATAAACAGAAGTTCTTGGAGTGACAACAGCATGTATAAGGGTTACATAGAAAAACAAAGGGTACTTTGGGAGGGTAACATTATTTCTTTGTGGAGATTTAAGTTAGGTGGCTATGTGTTTGAACTAACACAGAGGGTGAGGCAAACCCTCATAGTGTTTAGAATTCTTATTTGCACCAATCTCTGTGTTTTTTTTTCTTGCCCTAGGGCCTGGTCCACCCCTGTGGCCCATCTTTTCCCATATTGCCCCAAAGTAATAGCAATATTTTGGGTGAAATTCTACTTCGTGGCATATCTCTTGCCCATTTTTAACAGCCTATTGACACAACCCATTTACCTTTTTGCGTTTCCAAATAACAACGCCTATGATCCTTTCCCATTTGAAAGCCTTAGGGCCTGTTCCACCCCTGTGGCCCATCTTTCCCATATTGCCCCAAAGTAATAGCAATGTTTTGGGTGAAATTCTACTTTGTGGCATATCTCTTGCCCATTTTAACAGCATATTGACGCGACCCACCATTTTTGTGTTTCCAAATAAGATACGCCTATGATCCTCACACATTTGAAAGCCCCCCTCCAATTTGTGTATAACTAATGCCACTAAATTCACACCGAGAGATCAAACCACACCAAACTGCCAAGTCACTAGTCTCAACCTACCCCCTACTACAACCATTTCATTCATCAACCAATGAACTTATCGGTGCTCTTCCTATTTTGTTTCTTCTTGGTTGCACCCATCCCACCAAACCATTCTGCAACTAAAATAACCCCCCCCCCCCCCACCCCCCCCCCCCCCACCCCCCACAAAACACAAAAAACACACAATACTTTCTTGCCCCATTGGTTTGGATTTGAATTCCTATTGTGGAGGCGAAATTGACTCATCCCCTCCAATATCCATCATCGAAATGTCTAAAAAATTGTAGCTGGTTTTCACCATTATGTCAATTACACTGCAAGTCCTAACCATATCAAACCCACCATCAAACCCTGTCTCCAATTAGCAATTTGCTATAGATCTGCTCTCCTTCCCTCAAAAAAAAAATTCAATTTTTTTTTTTTAATCAGTAGTTAAGTACTAAAAGTTCTATTTAAGATGAAAAAGTACTGCATGTTCACGATGACAAACACAAAGTATTAAAACAATTACAAACAAATCAAATAGAAGATCTAACAGAGTGTTGGATATCAAAAATGGAAGTACAATGTGTAAAAACCCACATCCAAGACCAATTAAACAGAGTATGGATCAGCAAGGACTTCAATTGATCAATAGGTTTCACAACATGCTCAAACATGCGGCTGTTTCACTCACCAGATTTCCGACACTAGAGGAATGTTTCCCAAAGCAATTTTCCATCCAAATAGAAGGGATGCTACCATCTCCGGCATCACCCACTGAATCCCAAAAATCAAAGACACTTCACTCCACAACTCATATGCAATCTCGCAATGGAGCAAAAGATGATCCACCATTTCCCCACAACACAGACACAGACAACACCAATTAACTAGGGATAAACCCCTCTTGATGAGGTTATCAACTTAAGAATCCTACCCGATGCTGCTGACCACAAAAAAATGACAGTGTCTTTGGGGCCTTAACATGCCTAATTCTCTTACAGGGGAAAGAATGAGCATTGATGCAATGGATAGTGTTGTAGAGAAAGAGAGCATTGAATTACCACTCCTAGTCAAACTTCAAATCATCCTATCACCCCCTGGCACCCTAGGCAGCTTAAGTAAATATGGTAAAAAAAAAAAAAAAAATACTCAACCTCCAACTCCCAATCATGAAAAGCTCTGCGAAACTGCAAATTCCAACTCCTAACCCTCCCATGTGAGGAAGAAACCAACACATCATAAATTAATGCTTCCTTATCAACAGAGCATTCACACAGATAAGGGTATAGATCATTCAAAGGAAGGCGACCACTCCAAGAATCATGCCAAAACCATATATGATTTCCCTCACCAACCTCAAAAACTACATGTGGGAAGAAACCATCCCCAACTCTTCTGATGCTCCGCCACAACTCACACCCACGAGTTCCTCTACCAACTCTTGTACACCATCCCCCTGAATCTTCACCATATTTGGATGCAATCACTAGATGCCACAAATGATTGACTTCATGCCCAAAGTGCCATAACCACTTCCCTAGTAATGTTTGGTTAAAGTTCCCAATCCCCAAACCACCAACCTCGATAGGTGAGCAAACATAATCCCAAACCACTAGAGGGTATTTGAAACCTTCCTCCGATGACCCCCACAAGAAATTCTTGAATCCTTTCTAATCTATCTGCCACAGATTTGGAACAGCGAATAAGGATGGATAATACATCGATAGGCTCAATAGGGTACTTTTTAACAAAGTCTGCCTCCCTTGGACAAATATTATTTTTTTTTATAAGTAATAAGAGTATTATAAATCAAACTGAAAAACAAAAGAAAGCAAATACAAGGTGTTCATGATGGTGAACACAAGGAAATGCAACAAACAACCAAACAACAACAAACAAGAAGAAAAAACTTGAAGTGCAATACTAAGAGAAGAAATAAACTCCAAGATAGTGGAACATTCCGAGAAGCCCCAACACCTAGACCAATCAAATAAAGTCTTTTGGCATAGAGCTTGTAATTGAACCAAGGATTTCTCGATATCCTCAAAAGAGCACCTATTTCTTTCCGTCCAAACAGTCCACATCAAACAGCCAGGAACCATATTCCAAATGTCTAAATTAAATTTCCCCAGCCAAAAGCTCCAACAATACACCAAGCTTTCCACAGAGCCTGGCATGACCCATTGAGTCCCAAAGATCTGAAACATATAAATCCACAGAGAGTGAGCTATAGGACAGTGGAGGAGAAGATGATCCATAGTTTCCTCATTCCGATGACACATACAACACCGATTCACCAAAATGTGCCTCCTAAGCCTAAGATTATCCAATGTAAGGATTTGCCCATGAACCGCAGTCCACACAAAAAATGCCACCCTCTTAGGAATCTTAGCTTCTCAAACACCTTTCCACAGAAAAATGGAGGCAGCTGCACCCCTAATGATATTGTAATAGGACTGGGTATCAAACTTGCCATTCCCTTTGAGACACCAATGAGAAGTGTCACTCCCACCACCCCTAGGGATTCGAGGTTGAATGAACACGAGGAAAGAGTAGGCAGCCACTAATTCCCTTTCATGAAAATCCCTATGAAAGCTCAAATTCCAAATTCTAACATTACCACCCTCCTGGTAGCATAAAACATCCGAGATGCAAGCTTCCTTGTTATTAGAACACACATACAACTGAGGATAGAGCCTTATTAGTGAGTTATCTCCAACCCACTTATCATGCCAGAAAAGAATACGAGTGCCATCACCTACCACTAAGGCCACATGGTTGGAGAAACTCTCCCAACCATCATGAATACCACGCCACAGACCACATTCGTGTGCCCTTCTACATATTTTAGTAGTCCACCCCCCTTAACCCTCTCCATATTTAAATGCAATAACCCTCCTCCAAAGATGAGCTCCTTCTCGACCAAACCTCCATAACCATTTTCCTAACAAGGCTTTATTAAAATGCACTAACTTCCTGATTCCCAACCACCTATCTCTATCGGTAAACACACCTTCTCCCAAGCCACTAAAGAATATTTGAAACACTCCTCTGTAGTTCCTCATACAAAATTTCTCTGAATCCACTCCAATCTTTCAACCACAGCTACAGGGATGACAAATAATGAAAGATAGTACGTAAGAAGGCTAGAAAAAGTACTCTTCGCCAAGGTAAGTCCCCCCCCCCCCTTCGATAAATAAATATGCTTCCAACCAAAGAGTTTCTTCTCCATCCTCTCCAATATAGGACTCCACACAGATGCTGTTTTGAAAGGAGCTCCCAACGGCATTCCCAAGTATTTCATAGGCAGACTACTCACCCTACAATGAAGTATGGAAGCCAAAGCATCTAAATTGTCAACCTCCCCAATCGGAACAATCTCACTCTTCTCCGCATTAACTTTCAAACCAGTAAAGGCTTGGAAGCAAGTCAAAGCCAGCCTAATGGACAACAACTGATCTCTAGAAGCATCACAAAACAATATGGTATCATCTGCAAACAACGTGAAATGCGTATCCCAATAGAGTTAGTAGGCCCCACATGAAAACCACGAAGCAAACCACAATCCTCAGTTTTCTTCAAAATCCTACTAAGTGCTTCCATAATAAGAAGGAAAAGAAGAGGGGACAGTGGATCACCTTGTCTCAACCCACAAGAGCTTCCAAAAAAGCCTACCAGAGAACCATTCACAATAATAGAAAAGCGAACAGTGCTTATACAAGCCTTCATCCACCCCCTCTATTTCACCCCAAAACCCATCATATCCAACAGATAGAACAAAGCATCCCAATTCACATGGTCATATGCTTTCTCACTATCCAATTTGCAAACCACCCTGGGAACATGACTCTTCAATCTGCTATCTAGGCACTCATTAGCAATAAGAACTGAATCCAAAATTTGTCTCCCACCAACGAAAGCATTTTGAGACTCAGAGATGAGACTACTAGCACCACCCTCAATCTATTTGCCAACACCTTAGACAGCAACTTGTACACACTCCCGACCAAACTAATAGGCCGAAAATCCTTAACATTGATAGCATTATTTTTCTTAGGGATTAGAGTGAGAAACGAGGCATTTAAAGACCGTTCAAACACTGAAAACCTATGAAAGTGCTCAAAAACAGCCATGACATCCACCTCCACCACAGTCCAACATTTTTGAAAAAAACCTATGGTGAAGCCATCTAGACCAGGAGCTTTATCCCCCTCCATCCCCATCAAAACCTGGGTCACCTCTTCTTTAGAGAACTCCCTCTCCAAGGACATCCTTTCATCCTCTCCAATGCAAGCAAAATCCAAACCATCCACAATTGGACACCACGTATCTTTCTCTTTGTAGCGGTTTTGATAGAACTGAACCACCTGAGCTTGTACAGAAGACCCATCCTCATATAAGACACCATCAACCTCGAAGCTTCTAATGTGATTAGCTCTTCTATGAGAGTTCGCTAATCTATGAAAGAACCGAGTGTTGTTATCTCCCTCCTTCACATACAAAGCACAAGACTTTTGTCTCCAAAAAGTCTCTTCTAAAGCGGCTACAGCTACAATATCACCTTTAACATGAGTTCAGTGGGATTCTTCCTCATTTGAGAGACTCAACAGTTCTTCCTTAGCATGTAGACCCAATAATTCAGACAGCAAACACTTTTTCCTAAATTCCAAATCTCCAAATTCCTCCTTATTCCACTTCTTAAGGTCTTCTTTAAGAGTCTATAATTTCTGAGCTAAAACGAAACTTGGGGAGCCCATAAAGCTATACCCCTCCCACCATTGTTTAACTCTCTCGACAAAACCCTCAACTTTGAGCCACATATTTTCAAACTTGAAAGCACAGCGCCCCCTACTCACTCCCCTAGCTTCCACCAAAAGCAAACAATGATCAGAAATAACACGAGGGAGCACCCTTTGAGACACATTCCCGAAATGATCCACCCAATCCATAGAAACTAGAGTCCTGTCAATACATGACATAGCTTGGACAAATATTATCTCTTTCAAACAGATAGTTTCCTTTCCATCTTCTCTATAAAAGAAATTCCATATTGATATTTTCTTAAATTGAGCCCCCAAAGGCATACCCAAATATGTTATTGGCAAACTACCAAGTCTGCAACATAAAATATCTACTAAGCATTCAAATTGCCCACCTCAACTACGGGGACTATTTCACTTGTCCACATTGACACAAGCCTGTATAGCTTCAAAGACAATCATCATCCTGATGTACAGCAATTGCTCTCTAGACGCATCACAAAAATAAAATTTTATTAGTGGCAAAAAGATGTGAAATACTCAACCCATTGGACGCATTAAGACCAGCTCAAGAACCACCAAAAAATTATAAATAAAAAAAAAAACAAAAACCTCCCTCCTCTGTTCTCCTCAACACCCCAAAGGTTTTTTTTTTTAATCAATGCAAAGTAAACTCTAATTCCTATTTGGAACTAATCTTACCAAATCCCTCTCCTCATGCATAGCTTTTCCATTTCAAACTAACCTTCCCCAGTTCAAAAAGTTAGTTCTAATCTGCCAGGCTCAAACCACTCCCACCTCATTCATTACCATTGAGACTTCTAGCATCTCTTAGATATTAGAACTGGAACAGAATCCTTATGAGATACCCCAACCAGTATGCAAACCAAGATCAAAGGAATCTAAGAGGGATATCCTCCTCCCATTAAGACACGCACTCAAAATATTGTATAGCATCCAAACTCCCCAAGTTCTAAAACCTTGTAATTGCACCAGAATCACATTTAAAAATGCTAGTCCATTTTCAGCAAGATAAAAAGCTGTTCCAATGCTAAGACATGATTATAAATTTCTATGCTAGTCCAATTTCAAATAGATAAAAAAGCTATTCTAAGGCAGAATCTTGATTATAAATGTGAGCTGAATCTTCGGCACCAATAAATTTCACTTCAAACATGACAACAAATTTTTCAAGGTTGAAACATACTGGAAGAAGCTTTGATGATTTCTTCATTACAGCTATTGCGCTGCCGAGACAGCCTGACCGCTGTCATAAATAAATTACAAAAATAAATTAGACGTAGAAAACATAACAGAAATAAGTGAAATCAACAACATTTATTCTTAGATAAACAGTACTACAGATTTTAAAAGTGCACATTTGAATGAATATGAAGGCCCAATGTGAAAATTTGAGAGCATCCATGTATATAATGGTATGGCAAAATAAGCCATAAATACATATATGCATATTTTATCTGAACATTTTCCTGAACTTGAGCATGTAATCATCTAACATTTATAATAATTAAACATAAGTGATAACTGTATATTGGCTTTTTCATCGAAAACAAAATGTATATTGGCTTGCATGCAGGAATGTGCACACATACAATTAGGGTAACAATTTATGAAATATGCATTGCTTGGATGTGCACATATGTGATTACGGCCACAATTTATAAACTATACCTGAGCTAAAACCCATCCAATAAGCCAATCAATGTCACTCTTGTGATTGCATATTACAAGGGCATGTTCTTTACCTGGAAAAAATCACAACTTGAGCAGATAGGTAAGCAATTCTTTCCTTTATTCTCTGACAAAAAGAAACACAAAGCACCAAGTGTTCACTTAACAAGAGTTTTAGCCTTACCCATTAATTTAAAAGTTTCTTGATCTGTATATACTTGGATCTGCAGCCAAAAAAGTTAAAGTGATCAAGATTTGATTCTCCAGGTGCTACAACCAACTCAACCATAAACCTACAGTCTTAAGGTATATCTTACGTTAAAAATTAGTTTCCATTATAATAACAGGGTTTTGTACTAGAAGATTCTCCCTAAAAGTGTATGTCAGGGTATAGAATTTAAGAGAAAGAGAGAGATGAAGAACATAAAATATGAACATAAGAACTTGTTGCTTAAGTGGTAACAATATTAACATCAATACACTAAAGAGAATTCTTATTCAAAATTCATTCTATTTTCATGAGTGTGGTTGAAAGGATTGAAAAGTAGAACTCTATCTGCACCATATCTTGACTACTTTTACTAAATAGTTTACCATCATTCATGCCAAGACTTATTATAATGCAAGCTGGGAAGGAATGTTCATGGGTGTGGGTTGTGGAGAAGTATTTGGATGGGGCGGAATGCTTTTAGCAAACACATCAGTCTCAGGTTGGGGTGGGGAATAGAGTGAAATTTTGGACAAATCGATGGAGTGGGGATCTTCCTCTTCATTTGGCTTATCCAGTCTTATACAATCTTGCTACTAACAGAGTTGCCTCTGTTGATTCTTTGCTGATAAGGCAAGGAGTGGGCAGCAGGAGAAGTTGGGATGTTTGTTTTATTCAGGTTCCTAATGATTGGGAGATGGAGATGGTGGATGATTTCCTTCGATTCTTGGCTACTAATTTACCTTCAATGGATGAGGGTTATCGTATGAGATGGAAGTTGACAAACAATGGGGATTTTAACATCCGCTCGTTTTGTCATAAGTTACGTAGTTCCTCTTCCGTTGTTTTTCCCAGGAAAGGTATTTGGAAGGTCTAGGCACCTAGGCGTCTCTTTTTTTGTTCAAAGAGTTGCTTGGGATAGGATTCTCACGGGTGATAATTTGCAAAGTAGGGGTTTTGAATTTGTTGACTAGTGCATCATGTGTCGTTGTGGTAGAGAGACAATAGATCATTTATTGCTACATTGTGGGAAGGCTCATCGTTTGTGGAGTTTTCTCTTTAGAACTTTTGGGATTCTGTGGGCTCTGGAATTGGTTGGGGAAGCACTCATCTAACATTTGAAATTTAGTTCAATTGTGCTTGATGTGATGTATTTGGAAGGAACGTAACCGGCGGACTTTTGAGGACTTGGATAGACCTGATGACCAATTGATTGCTTCCTTTACGGGTTCCTTTTTTTATTGGTCTAGGGCTTGGAGACTCATATCAAGTGAATCTCTCCCTTTGTTCCTTATCTCTCTTTTTCTTTGTAATTAGTTTCTTTTATCCGTTTTTGCTTTTCTCTCTTTTTTGTAATCTTTGATATGCTTTGTGCTTCTTTGCATATAGCAGTTTTATTGAATATACATCTTTCTTACTTAACAAAAAAAAAAAAAAAAAAAAAAAAAAAAAAAGAGAATGAGTGAAAGAGCTATTAAATAAAAGAGCACAATAACACATGGATAGAAACGTGCCACAATTGTACCAATATGGATGGGTTAGATTTTGCACGTATTGAGGAGGATGAGAGGCATGCCCTCTAGAGAGAGTTCACTAAAGAGGAAGTCACTCAGGTGCTAATGGAGATAAAGCCCCTGGTCCTGATAGATTCACTGTGGCCTTCTTTCACAAATGTTAGAGTGTAGTGGAAGGGGATGTTATGGCTTTCTTTGAGTACTTCCACATGCACTCTATTTTCGAAAGGTCTTTGAATGCTTCTTTTCTAGCCTTAATTCCCAAGAAGAATGATGCTATGAATATTAAATATTTCCAGCCAATTAGCTTAGTGGGCAGCGTGTATAAGCTGCTATCTAAAGTGTTGACTACTAGATTGAGGGTTGTTAAATTACCAATTCCTAAAAGTTTAACCTGTTAGGAAATGGTGATTTTAATCACTTAACCATAAATCTAACACTCTCCCTCACTTGTGGGCCTAAACTTCCCCTTAATAAGTGGGGGCCCAACAAGTGAGAATTTAATATTTTAAATGAGAGGTAGAGTAAAGCCAGGAATCGAACTCAGGATCTCCTACTCTAATAACATGTTAAATTACCGATTGTCCTAAAAGCTTAAACTGTTAGGAAATAGCGAATTTAATCACTTAACCATAAATCTAACAAGGGTGATGTTAGACAAACTCATTTATGTGACTCAAAATTCTTTTATTGGAGGTAGGCAAATCTTGGATTCAGTACTTATTGCTAATGCGTGTCTGGATAGCAAATTGAAGAGTCGTGACCCAAGTGTGGTTTGTAAGTTGGACATAGAAAAAGCCCATGATTGTGTGAATTGGGATGCTCTGTTCTATCTTTTGGGCAAAATGGGTTTTGGGGTGAGATGGAAGGGGTGGATTAAGGCTTGTGTCACTACTATTCACTTCTCAATCTTAGTTAATGGATCCCCTGCCGAGTTTTTTGGATGGGAGATCCTTTGTCACCTCCTTTGTTTCTTTTGATTATGGAGGTCTTGAGCTAGATTTTGAAGAAAACTAAGGATGGTAGTTTAATACGTGGCTTCCATGTGGGACCCATTAAATCTGATGGAGTGCGCATTTCACATCTTTTTGTTGATGGCGCCATCTTATTTTGAGATTCTTCTAGGGAGCAATTGCTTCCCGTCAAGATGGCTTTGACTTGTTTCCAGCAATTACAAGTTTGCAGGTTAATGTGGGGAAAAGTGAAATTGTTCCTATGGAGGAGGTGAGTAATCTAGATGATTTAGCTAGTATCCTTCGATGTATGGTGGGGTAATTTGCCTATGAAATATCTGGAAATGCCTTTGGATGCTCCATATAAGGCAACCTCTATTTGGAATCCTATTTTGGAAAAGATAGAGAGGAAACTCTTGGGTTGGAAGCTGCTCTATTTATCTAAGAGTGGTAGACTTACTCTATTGAAGAGTACTCTCTCAAGCCTTCCAACATATTATTTATCATTGTTTACCATTTTTAAATACCCATTCATGGCATGGGATAAGGTTTGCTCACCTATGGAGATGGGTGGTTTGGGGGTCAAGAAGATTGTGTATTTTAAATTTTTAATCAAGCATTACTAGGGAAATGGTTATGGAGGTTTGGGCATGAAGTTTCTGATCTATGGCGGAGGGTTATTGCCACCAAATAAGGGAAGGAAAAGGGGGGTGGAGTACTAAAGTTAGTAGGGGGCTCATGGTTGTAGTTTGGCATAGTATAAGTAAGGTTTGGAAATTTTTTTCTCAACATATGGCTCTTGTAGTGGGAGAAGGTACTCATGTTCTTTTTGGCATGATAGGTGGTCCGAAGATGCTCCTCTTAAGATTCTCTATCCTGATTTATTTGAGCATTCAAGTGCTAATGATGCTTGTATCTCTAATTTTTTTGGGTCACCCGGGTGATGGGAATGAGAGTTTGGAACTTGAGATTTTATAGGGATTTTCATGATTGGGAACTAGAGGCAGTTTTCTCTTTTCTTGATCTTATTTACTCTTGGGTTCCGAGGGGTGTGGGGAGTGACAACTTACATTGATGCTTTAAGGGAAGTGGCAAGTTTGATACTTGGTCTTTTTACCCAGAGATTCAGGTTGCTACTAACTCCATTTTTCCATGGAAGGGTATTTGGAAAGTAAAGGTTCCTAAAAGGGTTTCCTTTTTTACGTGGACAACAGCTTTATGTCAGATTCTTACATTGAATAACCTCATGAGAATGGGTTTTCTATTAGTGAATTGGTGTTGTATGTGCCGATGAAATGGGGAATTTGTGGACCGCCTCCTTATTCATTGTGACATAGCACATGCTTTGTGGGTCAATATGCTTCATATTTTTTTTTTTAAATAAATAGTATGCTTTAGAATATGGTTCCATGTTGTTTAATGTGGATTGTTTGGACGGAATGAAATCATCGTTTGTTTGAGGATACTAAAAAATCATTGGATCATTTAAAAGATTAGTGCCAGCGCACTCTTTTTGATTGATCCCAGTGTTGGGGTTCCTCAGATTATTCATCCAGTATAGAGTTCCTTGTTTCTCTTAGACTACCCTTTTGATCTTTGTCCTTTTGCTTTCTTTGTTCCTTTGTGTTCATCATCGTGAAGTGAACTCAAATGTTTTTAATATGTTTTATCAATACAACTACACTTATTAGCTATCCAAAAAAAAATAGGAAGCATGTCACACTTGATACACTACAAGATTGATATAATATGAACAATAGCATAAAATTAGAACTTCCCCATAATGTTAAACAGACTAGAATAAAAACAAGCCTATACTACTATCCCTATATTAAAGCATAATCATTGTTAAGAATCAGAGCCACTTATTTAAGATAAATTATTAATTATCTCAAAAGCTTAAACTTTTAGGAAATTGTAAATTTAATCATTTAATCTAACATTGCCCCTTCATATGTGGACCTAAACTTCCCATATTAAATGGGGCCCAACATGCGGGAATTTTTTTTTAAATGGGAGGTAAGATCATAGGTGGAGACAGTTGATGATACCATTCTTTTCTATGATGCTTCCAGGGAGCAGTTGGTTTGGATTAGGTTGGCTTTGTCTTGTCATTCACACTTTAGCTAATATTCTTCAATGCAGGGTGGGCAGTTTGCCTATGAAATATTTGGGAATGCCATTGGGTACTTGGTATAAGACAACCTCTATCTGGAATCCTATTTTGGAGAGAATGGAGAAGAAGCTTTCGGGTTGAAAGCAACTTTGCTTATCAAAGGGCAGTAGACTCACTTTATTGAAATGTACCCTTCCAAGTCTTCCAACTTATTATCTTTCTCTATTTATGGTTCCTAAAGCTATGGCTACTAAATTAGAATGCATTCAGAGGAATTTTTTGTGGGAATCCTCAGAGAAGTGTTTCAAATACCCCTTGGTGGCTTGGGAAAAAGTTTGCTTACCTCTTGAGTTGGGTGGATAGGGGATTCAAAAATTGGTGTCTTTTAATCAAGATTTATTACGGAAGTGGCTATGGAGGTATATGGTCACAAAGCTAATCATCTTTAGCGGAGGGTGATTGCCATGAAATATGGGGAGGGAAAAGGGGGGTGGAGTACTAAAGTTTGTAGAAGGGCCCATGTGTGTGGTTTATGGCAAAGCATTAGTAAAGGGTGGGTGAGCTTTTCTAAACACTTGTCTTTTGTGTTGGGTGATGGTTCTCGTATTCTTTTTTGGCATGATAAGTGGATTGGGGATAATTCTCTCAAAACTCTTTACCCTGAGTTGTTTATGTGTTCAGCCAATAAGGAAGCTTGCATTTATGATGCTGTGTATTCCAGGGGGTGGAAATGTCAGAGTGTGGAACTAACGTTTTTTTAGGGAGTTCAATGATTGGGAGCTAGCGATTTCTTTCTCCTCTCTTCACTTGATTCAATCTCGGATTCCTAGGGGTTTTTTTTTTTTTTTTTTATAAGTAATAAGATATATTGATACCAAAAAAGAAGCACCCTAGTACACAGGGAGTGAACAAGGGGACAGCAAATCAAATACAAAAATTGCAAGAATCTAGGAAATCAATAAAAGAATGGAGTGATTGGTTTTGCAAAGCAAACAACCAATCCAATAAAGTTCTAAAAAGAAAAGCTTGAGGTCCGGAATAGATCTCTCAATATCTTCAAAACAACGACTATTTCTCTCCCTCCAAAGACACCAAACAACGACTATTCCTAGGGGTGTTGGAAGCGACAGTCTTTGTTGGGGCCTTAATGGTAGGGGGAAGTTTGATACTCGGTCATTCTACCATAAGATTCGGGAGGCTCCTACTTCCATTTCCCCTAGAAGGGCATTTGGAAAGTAAAGGTTCCTAAAAGGGTGGCATTTTTATGTGGACAACCATGGCCAAATTCTTACATTAGATAATCTTATGCTTCGGGGACACCCCTTGGCAAATCAATGTTGTATGTGTTGTTGTAATGAGGAATTTTTGAATCACCTTCTTTTTTTTTTTTTGTCCATTAGCTCATTCCCTGTGGGTGCATGTGCTTCGACTGTTTGGGATTCATTGGGTCATGCCAGGTTCTGTCACTAACTTATTTTTAAGTTGGCTGCAATGGCTTGGGAAACATAATTCCGATATTTGGAATTTGATTCCAGGCTATTTGTTGTGAATTATTTGGACTGAACATAATCGGCATACTTTCGAAGATACTGAGAATTCTCTAGCTTAGTTCATTGATCTGTGCCAATGGGCTCTTTGTGATTGGTCTCAGTGTTGAGGTCTCTCAAACTATTCTTCTCTTACTGAGCCTCTTTTGTCTCTTAGCTTAGTTTCTTGATTCCTTTGTTTCATCGTTTTTGTGTTGTTCTTTGTTCATTATCATGAATTTTCTCTTTATTATCAATAATATTTCTTTCTTACCTATCAAAAAAAAAAGATCTTAGGTGGAGACAGGGATTGAACTTTGAACCTAAAACCTCCTACTCTATACCATTATAAATTACTAATTATCCCAAATGCTTAAGTTATTAGGCAATGGTGAATTAAATCATTTAATCTAACAATCTAGAGCTATGCAAAGTGTAAGTAAATTAAAGTACTCCAAAATTGAAAAGCATTGAGAAATGTTAAAAAAATAAAATAAAAGAATGAATAAAGTAACATGATAAGAGGGATTTGATTTTTTACCTTAACTCCTGCCCACCAATCGATAAGCCATACAAGCTCAAGCCACAACAATTCTGCCACCAATCTGTTGATCCTTCTGTATGTACTCTTCGACAATGGCCGAATAAGGACGAAGCAAATTGCCTGAAGAGAAAATTCAAGTAAAACAGCTCAAAGTTGAGCGGAGATAACAAGACAACACGACTAAGTTAATTGAAGCAACAAAAAAAATGTTTAGCGAAAAGAGACTGTTCAATCAAGCTCAAGTGAGTTTTTTTTTTTTTTTTTTGGTTTGCTAGGGTAATGGAACATATCAAGTATCGAATACACACTAATCTCGTGAATTTTCAGACACTTTTTCTCAGAAATCAAACATAGAATAAGAAAAAAATGAAGTATAACAAAAAACCTAGATTCATATGCCATGAAATAAACACAATCTAGAGCAATAATAAATAAAAATACCTGAATGAGATTGATGATGAGACCTGAAACAAAGAAGAGAATACCCAATGGGACGATAACAGCTGCCGCTGAAATCGCCATACCCAAAAAAAGCACACAACTGTTCGAAAGAGAGAGAGAGAGATTCACAGAAAATATTTTGAGAAATGGGATTTTTTTTTATTATTATTATGTATTATGCACTATTACGGTAATAAGTAGTGATTTTCCTAATTTGAGGATGCATAAGAAGAATTATTAAATTTATTGGATTTTGCGTGTGGATGAAAAAGAGAAAGAGTAATGAATGTGAGTCAGGCGCTCTGTTTGTGTGTGCGCGTGTGTATGTGCGTGCGATTTTTAAAGGGGCATTTTCTGGTTGGGGGGATCAATTAAATTAAAGGCGTTTGTTTTCTGGGAGTATTTCTCATGAGTCTCATCAATGACAATCAATCAGGTCGGCAACCAACGGGTCTCTCCAACATTTTTAGTTCGGGTTTGGGTTTCTCTCACATTGTACTGCCGATTTTACTAGGGGATATAAAAAAAAAACAATTAGATGGGAAAAAAACGCTTCATTTGTAGCTTAACTACTTTAAACAACCATCACACACAGACTGCGTGAATTGGAGTCATTCACGTTATCATAAAAGGTTGGATTAACAACAATGCTACTATCCTAATAAATTACACAACTTTTTTTTATAAATGTTTTTAAATTATTGTGTTCCTACTTCCTAGCATTTTTCTTAGACTAATTAATATTTTGGTATCTAATGTGAATCCTATATTTTAAAATGGTCACTAACCATTATAATATGTCAATTAGAGCATTAGTATGGGTTACATTTTTTTTTGTTTCTAAAATGTAAAAATTTCGTTTTTTTTCCTTAAACTTTTTCAAAAGCATTTTTCAATAATTTATGGAGAAAATAGGGACAAAAAATATGTTATTTTTAATAGTTTAAAAATGATAGAAAGTTTTTGAAAAGTTTAAAGGCAAAAAGTATAACATTTTTAATAGATTATGGACGAAAAAATAATTATTTAAAGGTACAAAAAAAATTCATAGAACTTTAGGAAATTAAGAAAATACTAATTTTTATCTCTCTTTTTTTTTACTTAAAATTTTGTTATATTTATTTGGTACAAGTGTTCAATCATGAGTCTCATCAATGACAATCAATCAGGTCGGCAACCAACGGGTCTCTCCAACATTTTTAGTTCGGGTTTGGGTTTCTCTCACATTGTACTGCCGATTTTACTAGGGGATATAAAAAAAAAACAATTAGATGGGAAAAAAACGCTTCATTTGTAGCTTAACTACTTTAAACAACCATCACACACAGACTGCGTGAATTGGAGTCATTCACGTTATCATAAAAGGTTGGATTAACAACAATGCTACTATCCTAATAAATTACACAACTTTTTTTTATAAATGTTTTTAAATTGTTGTGTTCCTACTTCCTAGCATTTTTCTTAGACTAATTAATATTTTGATATCTAATGTGAATCCTATATTTTAAAATGGTCACTAACCATTATAATATGTCAATTAGAGCATTAGTATGGGTTACATTTTTTTTTGTTTCTAAAATGTAAAAATTTCGTTTTTTTTCCTTAAACTTTTTCAAAAGCATTTTTCAATAATTTATGGAGAAAATAGGGACAAAAAATATGTTATTTTTAATAGTTTAAAAATGATAGAAAGTTTTTGAAAAGTTTAAAGGCAAAAAGTATAACATTTTTAATAGATTATGGACGAAAAAATAATTATTTAAAGGTACAAAAAAAATTCATAGAACTTTAGGAAATTAAGAAAATACTAATTTTTATCTCTCTTTTTTTTTACTTAAAATTTTGTTATATTTATTTGGTACAAGTGTTCAACAACTACTTTCACAGTAATTATTTTGTTGTTTCCACTTTTGTTTCCAGTTCAAATATATATTAATAAAATCATCACAATAAACAGCAGATTTTGGAATTCCTTATTTTCTTTTAACAAGACTACAATCACAATTCCAATCTCTTTCTTCTTCTTTTTGTTTTTAATTTTTGGATAAGTAACTTTTCAAAAATGTTAAGAGCATTCTCATCAATGCTTCTAAAAATTTTAGCATTTAGCATCTAAAAACTTAACTTTATAGTATTTAACACACCACTTTACAATACCCCTAACATCAAAGTGTCTATTTTTTTATCATTTAATTTAAATATTCTTTCTATATTATTTTTTATTTTTTTATTCTCTCTAAAAAAATGAAAGCTCACTGTAGCAAGATGTCAAAATTTTTATCAAACATCTTTGATAGAGTAGGTTTTTTGTGGTTATAAATGCTAAAAATAGCATTTAGCATTTATAACACTCTCAATAAAAATGCTCTAAGAGCACAATAAATCTGCAAATTTGGTCACAAATTTCTCAATCCCCAAGT
The DNA here is from genome assembly GCF_002906115.3 of Quercus suber. NCBI lineage: Eukaryota > Viridiplantae > Streptophyta > Magnoliopsida > Fagales > Fagaceae > Quercus > Quercus suber. The sequence continues at coordinate 1,122,319 of NW_027069647.1, read as the reverse complement.
TGTGCCAAAATTGTAAATTTTTTATAATCCAAGCGTTATTGATATTTTTTTATCTCTAAAGTAATATTAGGAGCATAAATTTTGTGATAACTCACTTCCAAGAGCATCCTCATCAGGCATGGTAAATGTGCCAAATGCCAAATATTTGGCACATTTACCACACCAAACACAAAAATAAGGCTTTATCAGGTGTTCCAAATTCTAAAAATTATACCACATTGCTACAGTACCGTCTCAAATATAAGATGGTACGGACAGATGTGGCAAAAAATTTTTATTGTTTTTTATTCACTTTTCTGTCTCCTCTCTCTTCATTCTCTTCATTTTTTTTCTTTTCTCCTCTCTCACCGGTTCCTCTCTTCTCCCTGTATTATCTCTGTGCTCACTGCGCCGATCTCTCCGATCGTCATCGTCGTTCACTGTAATGGCTACCACGAGCCATCGTCATCGCCGGTCACTGATGGTTGGTTGTTTTGATTGTTGGTGGTTGGCTGATTTTGGTTGATGGTGGTAGGTTAATCGGGTTGTGGGTGTGAGATGTGGGATGGGTATGAGATTTGGGTATGAGTTTCATGGGTTGTGGGTTATGGCGGTGGGTGGGTTCGGGTATGAGATTTGGGTATGAGTTTCATCTGTTTTTGTCTTTGTTTTTCTGTTTTGGTGATTGTGATTTGGTGGTGGATCCGGCGGCGGTTGTGGGTTGAATTTGGTGGTTGTGGGGTTTTTTTTTTTTTTTTTTTCCTGGTGATTGTGGCTGCAACAAATTTTCTGGTTTTTCTTGGTGATTGTGGCCGCAACAGTGGCCAAATTTTCTGGTTTTTCTGGTGATTGTGGCCGCAGCAATTTTTCTGGTTGATGTTGTTGTTGTTGCAGAGGTGGTTGAAGATGACGATGATGATGTGAGTTTGTGCCGTTTGAATGATAGGGAGAAACCGTTTGAAGTTTTTTTTTTAATGGTATTTTAATGTAATGGATATATTATTTTAATGTATGGGATTGAAAAATAGAACATCTGATAAATGAGATATTGTAAAATGGTGTTGTAAAATAGTAAAGTAGACTTTTAATGTGTCAAAATGGTATTTTTTATGCAACGACTGATGAGAATGCTCTAACAAGTCGTAAATAATAAAATTTTGTACATACAACTTTTACTTCACTCCCATAGCTTGCCGACAAGTTTGTGGTCTTAGCATTTTTCTCTATACTCGTGGTCCCTGACATACTTAAAGCATTTCACCATCAATCAACATCTTATTGTTGTCAACCTGGTAGAGCATTGAATATGAAAGGAAGGCAGGCAGGCAGGTAAGCAAATTTAACGTGTCTTTGGATCACGCTTAGCTGTAACATACACTCTATAAAATATTAAGTAACGATTTAATGACGACAATCAGTTGCTTTTTTTTTTTTTTTTTTTAACAATCAGTTGCACTTAGCCCATTGACATTAATAGATAAATTGATTGCGTCTATAACTATACATTTTTATTGGCACCATAAGAAGAGAGCCTTGTGTTCTTTAATCTTAAGCGTGCTGCTGTCGCAGTGGTTGATTATCACAATCAAATCCATAAATAAATTATTTTTTTAGAGAGTTTTAATTTATAACGTCTGTTTTTATGATAATTCTTTATTACTATACCAAGATATTAATCAGTTTTTTGTGTAAGCAGAGATTGAACTATAAATCTCTTATTCAATCATCAGAAATTTTATTAATTGAGTTAATTGAAACTCACATATAAATAAACTTATTTATCAATAACTTTTTTTTTAGAGAGTATTTTAACTTATGACATTCGTTCCTAATAATAACTCTTTTTATCATTAAATTAAGATTTCAATTAGTTTTTAGTGTAGACAAACTTCAATAATAATCCTACTCAACTTTCTTAAAAAGAAAATAAATAAATAAATGGTCCCAGTGAACTTCCAGTAGCCACTAGCTATTGTGAATGCTCTGGCTAAGGACAGCTAGTATACCATTTGGCATGCTAACGACAATTTAGAGCAGATTCTTCTTTCAACTCCAAAAGGAATAAACTCGAAGCTTTGGCCTTTAATTAAAGTCAATGTCTTGTTGAAATAGTATATCGTTTGTTTTGCTAGAAGTAAAAATTTATTATTAAAAGTAATGTAAATAAGAATAAAAGTTAGTTGAAATAATATAATAGGACTCATAAATAATATTAAAAAATATAATAACATTCATAAATAATAACGAAAATAAGCTAAATAATGAAATAATTTTCATTTATCATTAACATGCTTAGAAGCTTTTTTAACTTTTAGACAAATAAATTTGAGTTTGTCCATATGCTTGAATCTTGTTCCATTGCCTACACGTATATTCTAGACTACTAGCAGTGAAGCCACACATTTCTACGTCGGTCTCAGCCTTGTGGGGAACTCAAAAAGATGCTAGTGGGTTCAAAAGTTTCTTTCACTTATGCTTGTAGAAAAGGAAACTTTGAGATGTCCAGTTCATGAACAAGCCCATCCTTGCGTCCAAGGAGGCAAGATAAATAATGAAATAATTTTCATTTATCATTAACATGCTTAGAAGCTTTTTTAACTTTTAGACAAATAAATTTGAGTTTGTCCATATGCTTGAATCTTGTTCCATTGCCTACACGTATATTCTAGACTACTAGCAGTGAAGCCACACATTTCTACGTCGGTCTCAGCCTTGTGGGGAACTCAAAAAGATGCTAGTGGGTTCAAAAGTTTCTTTCACTTATGCTTGTAGAAAAGGAAACTTTGAGATGTCCAGTTCATGAACAAGCCCATCCTTGCGTCCAAGGAGGCAAGGACATCTTCAAGCTCACCTTGGGCTTTAGCCATTTTTTGAAGGTTCTAAAGTAGCTATATATGCCATTATCCATTCAATTGTGCATGATATTGTGTCCATCCCTGCAATATATAAATCCCGATACAAAATAGTGTGAGAGCTAGAGTTAAGATCAACACTTTGCCTGAAAAAATAAATGTACTTTGCCTCAGTTTACTAATGGAGTCAGAAAGTAATGATCATTTGCTTCGTTGCCAAGGGTTAATGCTCACAAAGAGTAGGGACAACAAACAAACTAGGGAATTAATCTACTCAATTTTTTGTCCTTTTTTTTACTCCACTTTGCAATTCAGGAAGATCCATTAAGAATTATCATTGCCTTACAATTTATTTTTGAGCTATTTGAAAAAAATTAAGTTGTTTAAAAAATGAATTATGCTAGAAACACAACTTTTAGTACAATTTTGTGTCACAACTCGCCACATGGCAAGTTGAGATTAGTCTCAGCGAGCCATGTGGGGACACACTCTTACCAATTACAACTCGTCATGTGACGAGTTTTGGCACAAAATTGTGTCAAAAGTTATGTCCCTAGCATAATTCTTAAAAAATTATACCTATAAAAAAGTGAAATTTAAAATAATAATAAAAACTATAACTTGAAAAATGCGGTTTGAAGCTGCGCGCTCAATAAAGCCATTTGCGGGTAAATTATCAAAGTAACTATTGTTAGGAATAATAATTAAATTATTAGATTCATTATTTCTTAATAATTTTTTTGACTTTTTTTTTTACTTGATAATTTATTCTAGTATCAAAACAATTAATTTTAATTAAGCTTGAACTATATCTTTGATCACTCTCTACTATACTTTTCATTTAAAATTTACTATTTTCTAGTCTTCGATCTTCTTTAAGATATTCATGTACAAATTAGTGCCATAAAATAGTTACTAATCTCGGAAAAGACATGACTTGTGTATAGTGAAAATTTTCATTATACACATCTAGATTCAAATACGTGTCTAAGAATGAAGAAGGGGAAGTTTCTACTGAACACAAACAACACCCTCTCCGATAATGATGATGAGCTTGAAGTTGATAAATAAATATGATTGATGACGAGTGGTTGTAGATTGCAAAGACCAATGAGTATGAAAGGCAGGCAGGTAAGCTGTAATATAACGACATCAGTTACACTTAGCGCATTGACATTTGATTTGACATGAATAGACAAAAGATTGCGTGTAAAACTCTACATTTTTATTGGCACCAACAAGAAAGCCTAGGCGTGTTCTTTAGGCGTGTTGCTGTCGCAATATATGCAACGGTGACACCAGAGAGGAATATTTGATACTGCTTTAATTTTGTCAATGTTACAGACTCACGTACAACAATAAAATATAATAGATTAACTTATCAACAATGTAAATGTTGATAATGCTAAAAATCGCGAATAGATCTATCACTCAAACTCACAATTTTTCGCAAAGAGGTGAATAGTAGTGAACTTGCAAAAAATGAAAATACTAGAGCACCAATATGGTGCTAGTTTAAAATCCTTCGAAAGTTAAGTTAGAAACTCAAAATGATCTCTATGAACTTTAAATAAGGAGTTTCCAAATAATACTTTTTGCATATCTTGAGATTGGAGTGTCTCAATATTTATATAGAGTCTGTGGATGATCACCATAGCTAAATTGTAAGAATATGGGGTTATCTCTCACCTAACGTGTGGAAGTTGAGAACTATCCCATGGTTGATTCAAAGGGAGTGAGGAGTTATCTCTTAACTGAGTTGTAAGAGATACGAGTTATCCCATTATCGGCAATAGTGTGTGTAGGAGAGTCTTATGTGACGTTGGAGTTGCAACATGAGTTCAGTGTGCTTGGTCTCACTCGTTAGCTTTTAGTCATGACATATGCACATGCTGGTCGTCTTCCTCTTTTGGTGAGTTGGTGCTTTTTGGTAAACCAACTTACTTGGAAAAAGTAGCAAATTCCGGAAGAGTAGCCATGGAGTTAAATATTCCTCATCAAATACTATATGTAATTAATGAATAATATTGCACTATTTAAATATCTTATAACGATCATGTTTTTAGTCCTAGTCAAGTTCCTTTAAAAAATAAGTTTTAAATTTACAAATTGTAAGAAAAATCATTGTTTACTAAAATGGAGTATTTTATTAAACTTTAAATTCAAAAAAAAAAATCCTGTTAATTTATATATTATTTAGATTATTCACAACAATGAAAATTCAAGAAAATGATCCTCAATAAAGTGTCATAAAGATTCTTTCTAATAGAGGAAAAACAACAATACAAGTACATATTCTAGGAAAAAAAAATTTTATATATATATATATATTCACCAACTTATGCATTACAAGATTAGTGGATGACACCGTGTTGACGTCTTACAAATATTTCCTTTGGTAGTTGTACATTGTCTACCTCATTACATTAGTACAATCAATTGATTTATTTTGGTTAATTATTTATGAGGAGGACGGTTACCATGATGGTTTGATCCCAAATCCATCTGTAGTTGATTGACATGGCACATGCATGTATGAAATGAAATCTAATATTTGCATTATGACACTCTTAATTATTGTTATGCATGCAATGTAATCAAAAGTTTTCAAAAATGATTAATATTATAAAGATGGATTGTAAAGATGTCAAAATCTTAATTAAAGTTCCATTTTAGACTTATCAAAAAAAAAAAAAAAAAAAGTTCCATTTTAGAAATATACGGTCTATTAATATTATACTTTCTTATTTCAGGACTGACTTAAGGCCTAGGCCCTCTACCCCTAGGTGAGTTTTGTATTCTTTTTCCCACCTTCAAGAAAACCCTTAACACGTAAGTTAATAGAAATCCAACTCAATTAAAACTCTATACAATTTTGCTAAAAATATTGTTATGTGTGTGCCAAATAATCATTGAAAATTAATTTTTCTAACAACTTAGGGCTTCAATTTTTGCAAATCAATTTCCCACATGATAGCTTATATTATTAAGTGGAGTTGCAATAATGTATTTAATAAATTAGATTCTATTGTTCTACTCTTAAAAGTTACTTTATTGTTATCATATTATCATATTATAATTTTAAGTGGATTAGCTATTATCAATTGTAAAAGAGATGCTAGTAAAACCTAAATACAAAAGTTAATTAGCAATATTATGTCTCAACAAACAAGACAAAACATTTTTGTAGGGGTATTGGGCCAGGAGCTCATTATTTATGTGGATTTTGGGCCTGAGGCCCAGCCCAAGGTTGAGAAGTCGTCCGAAGAGGAGTAGACATTGTCAAGTAAGTCCGTATTAGTAAATAAAGAAGTTAGTTTTGGTCATAATTGCCTAAGAGGGTGGGCCGAGGATGAATGCCTCCTCGGATAATAAAGGCCGAGGTCAAGAGAAGTGGTCTACCGTTCAGGGGAACATTCCAAAAAGTTCTGTTGGTATGGATAGGCATGGTAGAGACGTAGGACAAAGGGAAGTTCTAAAATATATGAGGAGAAAGTTGTTATCACCGCATTAAATGTACTGCAGCTAACACTCTGACCGTACTAATGTGGAGATGATACATGAACAGTGGTTATCAGCCTTACAGCTATTACTTAAAGACTTATGGAAGGTGCTGATAGGACAAGTATCAACACCAGCCATCTGGCATGCACGTAGAGGACAAAGATGAAACAAGAAGAGAGTATAAAAGAAAGGAGATGCAATAAGAGAAAGGGATCGAAAAATCAAGAGAGAAACACTGTAGCAATTAAGAACCAAATTTGTAATCAAACTTAAGAATCATATATAAAAATCAATCTCCTCAGACTTTGCCGAGGACAATTTTCTTCAGTTTAAACTTGTTTATCTTCATCCTTTTATGATCTGAATCCATTTTAGTGCTTGTCTAATTCATTAAAACCCAGTCTTACCAACCCACTCTCTACAAATTTATTGTTTTGGTCTTTTTGGACTTAAGTCCATCCACCTTTTGAGTTAGGAACCAAAATCAGGTCCTTACAATTGGCGTCGTTTGTGAAAATGCTAGGGATGTGAGAATGCAATAATATTTAAGTCAGGTTAAACACTTACAGTCAAGGTTTGAATCTTTTAGTTTGATACACATCCATAGAAGAGGAAATACACATACAGATTCCCTAACTACTCTTACAACCTCCTCGGCACAAGATTTGCCTCGGGTCATACTTGTTGAGAACTTGTACAAGCCTGCTGTGGTGAGAAAAGGTAAGGTCCAAATCCATTAAATCAAGGTAAGGCCAAGCTAGATGGATCCTATAGTGTTATTCCTTAAGGAGGACATCTTAGTCGAGGAAAAGTCAGAAGCGGAAAAGGTGAAAAGAAAAGCTCATCGGTTTTGGTTATCCAAGGACCAAAAGTTATACAAGCGCTCCTTTTTAGGGTCATACTTGCTGTGCGTACATCCTGAAGCATCAGAGCTACTCCTTGAGAAACTACATGAGGAAATTTGTAGAAGCCATACAGGAGGAAGATCTTTGTCTTACCAAGCCCTCACTAAGGGATACTAGTGACCGAGTATGCAAAAGGAAACACAGGAATATGTTAAGAAGTGTGACCAATGCCAAATATTTGCATCAAACATTCACCAACCCGGAGGAGTCCTCAATCCTCTATCCAGCCCTTGGCCATTTGCTCAATGAGACCTAGATATTGTAAGTCATTTCCCTAAAGCAGCAGAAAATAAGAGGTATCTACTGGTCGGCACAAATTACTTCACAAAGTGGGATGAAGCTGAAACCACTAGCACCAAGAGATTTGGTGTTAAGAAAAGTTTTGGGTACTGCCAAGAACCCAGCTTGGGGAAAGCTAAGGCCTAACTAGGAAGGACCGTATCGCATTACTTTAGTGGCAAGAATAGACGCATATTATCTGGAAGATCTAGATGAAAATACTATACTCCGTCATTGGAATGTAAACAACCTGAGAATGTATTATTATTAATAAAAGCTTTCTTCACTATGTTTTGATTCATTATATTTTACATTGTGCATTCCATTATTTATCTAAGTATTAAACAGAACCTTAGACATGTCTGGCTCTTCGGACCACATACTTTGAAAAAATTAATACTTAATAACATCTTCCTCAGTGATTAAATAGAACATTAGTCATGACTGACTCCTCGGACCATATGCTTTAGGGAAATTAACACTCTACGGCGTCTTTCTAAGTATTAAATAGAACCTTAGTCATGCCTGACTCCTCAGACTACATGCTTTGGGAAATTAACATTCTACGACATCTTTCTAAGTATTAAGCAGCACCTTAAACATGTCTGGCTCCTCAAACCACATGCTTTGAGAAAATTAATACTTAATGACATCTTCCTCAGTGATTAAATAGAACCTTAGTCATGCCTGACATCTCGGACCATATGCTTTGGGAAAATTAACACTCTATGGCATCTTTTTAAGTATTAAACAGCACCTTAGACATGTCTGGCTCCTCAAACCATATGCTTTGGGAAAATTAATACTTAATGACATCTTCCTCAGTGATTAAACAGAACCTTAGTCATACCTGGCTTCTCGGACCACAAGCTTTAAAGAAATTAACACTCTACGGTATCTTTCTAAGTATTAAGCAGAACCTTAGCCATGTCTAGCTCCTCGGACCACATGCTTTGGGTAAATTAATACTCCTTGACATCTATCTAAGTATCAAACAGAACATTAGTCATGTCTGACTTCAAGGACCACATACCTTGGGTAAATTGATATCTTTTAATCACTGTTCCAAGTATTAAACAGAATCTTAATTATATCTAGCTCCTCAGACCACATGTTTTGGGTAAATTAATACTTTCTATCAAATTGCTAAGTGTAAAGGCAAAACCTTAATTATTGCAAACTTTTTGGACTACACATTTAAGGTAAATTAGTATTCCTTATTGATTACTTTAATGTCAGGTATAATCACTCCAAACAACAATGATTTTCACTGTAATAACACTGTGTTTGGTTGAGTGAAATTTAGGAAGGATGGAAAATATAAGAAGGAAAATGGGGTGGAAAACTAAGTTTTCCTTTGTTTGGGAATGGGAAGAAAATAAGAAGAGTGGAAAACCTGGGAGAAAATTTTTCTCCCGGGCCCACAAATTTTTTCCTCCCAAATTGAGAGGAAAATCAATGGGAGAAAAACTGCCTCAATGTTATTTTACCATAATGCCCTCCCAACGTCTACAACAACCTAGCGCAGCAACAACCCAGCATGACAACCACCAAACACAACACCACCCAACCACCAAACCCAGCACCACCACCAAACACTACAACCTAGCATAAAATTGATGCAGCTCTCAATCAAAATACAAACTCAAATCATAATTTTAAAACTAATCAAATTAGAACCAAAAAAAAAAAACAAAAAGAGCAAAGCTGACCCATCTGAGCCTCGATGAAAGGAGGACATGCATTGGTGCTTCTTGAATGCTCTGGAGTAGACGTAGTGCTAAAGAAGAAAAGAAAAAAGAAAGGGAAAATTGAAGATAGAGCTCCAGACGAAGTGCTAGAGAAGTGAAAGCTCGGAAATGTGTTGAAAACACACGAGCTGTTTAGACTCCCCAAATTAAAATTACGGCTTGGTTGATTTTACACTAACTTAATACTAAGTGAGGAATAGTGTAAACACAAGCGTATAAGCAAGACAATTACTCTAATCCACATTTAAAGCAACCCAGTGGTAAAAATGAAATGAACAAAAGTAGGGAAAAGAGATGCAAACACAGATAACACCGAGATGTGTTATCAAAGAGGAAACCAAAGAACTCAGTGAAAAACCTCTCTGCCACCTTTCAAGCGAAAATTGATCCACTAGACAATCAGTTGGGATACAAGGGTGAGCAAGAGACCCTCTAAGCCTAATCTACCCTCTGTACCTAAGCCCTCCAAGTTACTACTCCAACAAAGCTTCTCGGAACCGTGTCTTGTCTAGTTCTTCGAATCCTGCAACAAGCTCCATGTTGCATCTGCCGTCCTTAACTTCTTCCAATACTTCCCAACAACTCCAAAACACTTTCTACACTTTGAATAAGTGTGGGTTGTGTTTGGATACAAATCTCCTCTCAAGGTATGATAATGGAAGATGAATGGAGAAGAGGGTACAATGATTTCTCACTAAGGATGAGTAGAGAGCTCTCTAAAAGATATGTGTATGTGTTGTAGAAAACCTATCTAGGGTTTTTCTCTCTGAATGGCCTCATATACATTTGTGGGTAATAAAGGTATATATAGTATGAGTGAAGGGTAAGAAAGTCATACATTAAAAATCCTCCAAGAAGAATGTTTTACGACTATCTCACGGGAAGGCCTTACCCGCGAGACACTCGCGAAAACGACAGCCTGGCACGACTCTTCAGCTTTAAGTCATATGCTCCTCACATGGCTCTTTCGCGAGTTAGCTTCCAGCGAGACACTTGCAAGATCCACTGATTCTTCATTTAAGCTTGAGTTTTCACCAACTCGATACTAAACCCAATACAATAAAATCCCACAAAATACAAGGAAATAAATTAAAGTAATTACAACATTTTTTTTTTGTCATGGAATAAAGCCAACATAAAACACAGTTGTAAATCATAACTTTACAATCTCCCCCTTTGGCTATTCCGTGACAAAACACCCTATAACAAACTCTAGACTTAAACGTGAGTTTGGGAACAATGGTAAAACTCCCTCACACCTAAATCTAAAATTTGTGATGCACTTGTAATAAGATACCTTAACCTAAAATACTTGTACAAAACGCATTAGACTCTCAAGGTAAATCAAGTGATAAAAAGACAAGTATAATGTAATAAGTAAAATGCGATCAAGTAAACATGTTGTAAAATATATGAGCAACTTAATCAAACACAAAACAATCATATGGAAATGAATACAATGATCATATAGCAAAGCAACTGATCATTCGAACATGTAACCAATAAAGCATAATAGCAACGTATAAGCATGATGCAATGAGAGCAATAAAGCATATCAATGCACCATAAAGTAACGAGAAAACAAGCATAAAGTAAATCAAGGTTTTCTCAAAAACAATGTCTTCTCCCCCTTAGTATATGCATCTCTTCTATGACTTTTTCCCCTTATAAATGTGCACAAGGTAGAATTTCTCCCCCTAAGAGTGTGCACATGAGTCATATAGAAATGACGATACTCTCTCCATTTTTGTCACAAATAGACAAATTAATCAAGAGTAATGAGGGAAAGAAAAGAAGATATGAATAAGGGTAAAAGATGATGCATGAAGGGTGCTAGATGTCTAAGAAAAAAAAACTCAAACGCAAACTAAAACATCTTTAAAAAAATACTACAAAGTATAAAGAACATGACATGCTAATGATGATGAAATATTATATAAACCTAAGCATGAAAAAGACACAAGAANACATGTTTTTGCAGCTCGATATCTCTTTTCATTTGGAGATTTACATTTAGTGAGCTCTTTTGCAAAAACATAAAAATAAAGTGGGAAGATATATAGACACAAGTCTATGCAAGTATCTAGACCATCAAGACTATTGATCAATCATTCATGACAAGCTTGAAGATTTATTTAAAACAATCACACATAGTTTTCAAAATTTCTTCCACATAAATAAATGTGCATACAAAACAAGTTAAGCTCATAAATACACTACGCCATTAGTACGAAGGTACTAGGCCAAACTCACGTGAGATATGTGCTCAAACATATGCGATCAAACTTTTTAAAATTTTCACTTTTTATGTGGTTTTGGATTTTTACATACACAAAACAAAAATATAAAAATAAGATCAAAAATAAAAACAAAACAATGCATATAAAGAGATGCATGATGCACAAATGCATGAAGATATGACAATCAATGCATGAAGGGTCCTACAAAGATCGAAAGAATTAGATCAAGAACTAAAAGAGCAAAAGCTCAACTATAGGAACCCTTCCTCATCCAAACGGATTGATTGTTTGGAATCAGTGTCTCAAGAAAAGTGAGATGAGGGTTGGAAGAATGAGAACCAGAGATGCACATAGACAAGGAGGCAAGAACATTAAAAACTTTCTTTAACAACTTACCATTTTTCCCCAAATTTGGTTTATCTTTTATGTCATAGCTTCCAAACAGCTTAAGTTTCTCCTTTCTTTTAATTCTTTTAAGAGCTTGAAACTTAGAGCAATGTGGTCTTCGATAACCAAAATCACCACAATGGTGACAAACAACGTGTTTAGGTCCACTAGACTTTTTGGGAAGGGATCTAGCAACATGGGTTTGTTCTCTCTTTAACTTATGACATTGAGATCTTATATGACCAATCACACCACAATTGTGGCAAGTAAGAACAAACTTAGATCCACTCAATTCCCTAGGATAGGACCTAAACAGAGGCTTAGGCTTAACAGCCTTTCTCTCAACTTTTTGATTTCTTTTATGTGGAGGAACGTACACCGATTTGTCCTTTGAGGTAGAACACATAATAGGCACAAAATGGGGTACCATAACATGATTGTAACATATATTTTCTTCTTTTTTAGCAACAAGTTTAGCAATCAAACACTTGGCATGCATCTTAAGAGATTCATTTTCACATTTAAGATCATCAACAAGTTTGTTAGACAAAACAAGTTTAACATCCAAGTTCATATTCAAACATTCAAACTCTTTCAACTTTTCAAGAGAATTTTTAGCAAGTTCCTTATATTTCTCAGCCAATTTATTGGATTCATTAAGCTTAGTAATCAAATCATCCTTTTCACAAATGAACTTGCTCAAATTCTTTTGAAACTTCTTAACCTTTTTCTTCAAGAGTTTATCAACAACACCCATAGATTCAAATAACATATCATCAATATTATAAGGATTAACACTTATAGAGGCATTTTTACAAACACATGGTATGTTACAATCAACAGCATCCATAGAAGCATACAAAGCATTACCCATGGCAAAACACATAAGGAGTCAGAGATCACACTTAGGTAATGAAACCAAAACAAGTGTACCCGTTCTGATACCAATTGAAAACTCAAAAATGTGTTGAAAACACACGAGCTATTTAGACCCCTTTATGGCTTGGTTGATTTTACACTAACTTAATACTAAGTACGGAATAGTGTAAACACAAGCGTATAAGTAAGACAACTACTCTAATCCATATTTAAAGCAACCCAGCAGTAAAAATGAAATGAACAAGAGTAGAGAAGAGAGATGCAAATACAGATAACACTGAGACGTGTTATCAAAGAGGAAACCGAAGAACTCGGTGAAAAACCTCTCCACCGCCCTCCAAGCGGAAATCAATCCACTAGACAATTAGTTGGTATACAAAGATGAGCAAGAGACCCTCCAAGCCTAATCTACCCTCTGTACCTAAGCCCTTCAAACTCTTACTCCAACAAAACTTCTCAAAATCATGTCTTGTCTAGTTCTCTGGATCCTGCAATAAGCTCCATATTGCATCTGCCATCCTTGGCTTCTTCCAATACTTCCCAGCAACTCCAAAACACTTTCTACACTCTAAATAGGTGTGAGTTGTGTTTAGGTATGTTGGAAAATTTAGACCCCTTAAACACACAGATTGTGTAGCCTAGATTAATTAGCCAAGTTGTTACTTAGTCAAATTATGCAATTCTAGGTTAAAGCAATCAAATAATCATATCAAGATATAAAGCAACGGAATAAAAAATAACACAAGATATGATCACCCAGGAAACCACTCGGTAAAAACCTGGGGAGGATTTGACCCACCGATCCTCAAGGCATAACAGAATTCACTATGAAAGAATTGAAGTTCTTACAGAAGGACTACAAGCTCCCCGCTCGACTTCCTAATGCTACTCACTAGTAAAACTTCCTGACACGACCACGCGCAGGCTCCGAATCCACGGACTACTTCTTTCTTGAATTCTTCAATCAGCTACAAGCTCCCCGCTTGCTTTTCTTTTTAAGTTCCAATGGTTGCAACTATAATGATCTTCAAGATGTTGAAATCATCTCTACCTTGAAAACCCTAAGTTTTGTGTAAAGGAAGTCTCCTCAAAGATCTCACACGAGATTCACACAAAACAGCAAT
>NW_027069647.1:1097025-1105397 GCF_002906115.3 Quercus suber | reverse complement strand
ACATGTTTTTGCAGCTCGATATCTCTTTTCATTTGGAGATTTACATTTAGTGAGCTCTTTTGCAAAAACATAAAAATAAAGTGGGAAGATATATAGACACAAGTCTATGCAAGTATCTAGACCATCAAGACTATTGATCAATCATTCATGACAAGCTTGAAGATTTATTTAAAACAATCACACATAGTTTTCAAAATTTCTTCCACATAAATAAATGTGCATACAAAACAAGTTAAGCTCATAAATACACTACGCCATTAGTACGAAGGTACTAGGCCAAACTCACGTGAGATATGTGCTCAAACATATGCGATCAAACTTTTTAAAATTTTCACTTTTTATGTGGTTTTGGATTTTTACATACACAAAACAAAAATATAAAAATAAGATCAAAAATAAAAACAAAACAATGCATATAAAGAGATGCATGATGCACAAATGCATGAAGATATGACAATCAATGCATGAAGGGTCCTACAAAGATCGAAAGAATTAGATCAAGAACTAAAAGAGCAAAAGCTCAACTATAGGAACCCTTCCTCATCCAAACGGATTGATTGTTTGGAATCAGTGTCTCAAGAAAAGTGAGATGAGGGTTGGAAGAATGAGAACCAGAGATGCACATAGACAAGGAGGCAAGAACATTAAAAACTTTCTTTAACAACTTACCATTTTTCCCCAAATTTGGTTTATCTTTTATGTCATAGCTTCCAAACAGCTTAAGTTTCTCCTTTCTTTTAATTCTTTTAAGAGCTTGAAACTTAGAGCAATGTGGTCTTCGATAACCAAAATCACCACAATGGTGACAAACAACGTGTTTAGGTCCACTAGACTTTTTGGGAAGGGATCTAGCAACATGGGTTTGTTCTCTCTTTAACTTATGACATTGAGATCTTATATGACCAATCACACCACAATTGTGGCAAGTAAGAACAAACTTAGATCCACTCAATTCCCTAGGATAGGACCTAAACAGAGGCTTAGGCTTAACAGCCTTTCTCTCAACTTTTTGATTTCTTTTATGTGGAGGAACGTACACCGATTTGTCCTTTGAGGTAGAACACATAATAGGCACAAAATGGGGTACCATAACATGATTGTAACATATATTTTCTTCCTTTTTAGCAACAAGTTTAGCAATCAAACACTTGGCATGCATCTTAAGAGATTCATTTTCACATTTAAGATCATCAACAAGTTTGTTAGACAAAACAAGTTTAACATCCAAGTTCATATTCAAACATTCAAACTCTTTCAACTTTTCAAGAGAATTTTTAGCAAGTTCCTTATATTTCTCAGCCAATTTATTGGATTCATTAAGCTTAGTAATCAAATCATCCTTTTCACAAATGAACTTGCTCAAATTCTTTTGAAACTTCTTAACCTTTTTCTTCAAGAGTTTATCAACAACACCCATAGATTCAAATAACATATCATCAATATTATAAGGATTAACACTCATAGAGGCATTTTTACAAACACATGGTATGTTACAATCAACAGCATCCATAGAAGCATACAAAGCATTACCCATGACAAAACACATAAGGAGTCAGAGATCACACTTAAGTAATGAAACCAAAACAAGTGTACCCGTTCTGATACCAATTGAAAACTCAAAAATGTGTTGAAAACACACGAGCTATTTAGACCCCTTTATGGCTTGGTTAATTTTACACTAACTTAATACTAAGTGCGGAATAGTGTAAACACAAGCGTATAAGTAAGACAACTACTCTAATCCATATTTAAAGCAACCCAGAAGTAAAAATGAAATGAACAAGAGTAGAGAAGAGAGATGCAAATACAGATAACACTGAGACGTGTTATCAAAGAGGAAACCGAAGAACTCGGTGAAAAACCTCTCCACCGCCCTCCAAGCGGAAATCAATTCACTAAACAATTAGTTGGGATACAAAGGTGAGCAAGAGACTCTCCAAGCCTAATCTACCCTCTGTACCTAAGCCCTTCAAGCTCTTACTCCAACAAAACTTCTCGAAATCATGTCTTGTCTAGTTCTCTGGATCCTGCAATAAGCTCCATATTGCATCTGCCATCCTTGGCTTCTTCCAATACTTTCCAGCAACTCCAAAACACTTTCTACACTCTAAATAGGTGTGAGTTGTGTTTAGGTACAAATCTCCTCTCAATATATGACAATGGAAGAGGGATGAAGAAGAGGCTACAATGATTTCTCACTAAGGATAAGTAGCTCTCTCTTTAAAAGATAGGTGTGTATGTGTTGTAGAAAACTTATTTAGGGTTTTTCTATCTGAATGACCTCATATACATTTGTGGGTAATGAGAGTATATATAGTATGAGTGAATGGTAAGAAAGTTACACATTAAAAATGTTTCGCGACTATCTCGCGGGAAGGCCTTACTCGCGAGACATTCGCGAAAACGACAACCTAGCACGACTCTTCAGCTTCTAATCATGTACTTCTCACATGGCTCTTTCGCGGGTTAGCTTCTAATGAGACACTCACAAGATCCACTAATTCTTCATTTAAGCTTGAGTCTTCACCAACTCGATACTAAACCTAATACAATAAAATCCCACAAAATATAAGGAAATAAATTAAAGAAATTACAACACTTTTTTTTTGTCATGTAATAAAGTCAACATAAAACACAGTTGTAAATCACAACTTTACAAGAAGAAAAGGAGAAGTAAAGAAAAAAGAAAAGTGAAGATAAGATGATGGAGGAAAGCTTAGACGTGCTATAGATAAAAAGAAAAAAGAAAAAGAAAAGAAAAGATAGAGATAAGGGAAAGGTGTGGAGGAGAAAAAAAGAGGAGAAAAGAAAATAAAAGAAAAGTGTGGATGAAAAAAAAAAGAATGAGGGGTTAGGTAGAGGGTAGGTGGGAAATAATAGAAAAGGGAAGAGAAATATTATTTTAATAAAAAAAGTGTGTATAATAGATAAATTGATGTAAGTATTTTGTAAAAATAATGGTGTAAAATAGAAAAAAAAAAAGTTTTTTTGTGTAAAATGGACGGAATTTTTAAACAAATTGATGCGGTTGCTCTTATCATTTTTGCCTCTTCTCATCTTACCTTCACAGCACACCAACGTGTTCTCTTCTCTCTTTTTTTTTTTTTTTTTTCAACATGACCTAATCAAGTTGTAAATTATTGTAATTTTTACATTATAATAATAAAAATAATAACATAAAATATATATATATATATATAATGTGGTAAGTTTTATATTATTTAATGAGTACAAATAAATCTATTTCTTACATATTATATAATAAGGATATAATAGTCAATTTATATAAATTACATTTTCCATCCTTCCCTTTTTCTCTCCAACCAAATAAAAGAGTTTTCCACCCTCCCACTTTTCCACCCCTCCAACCAAACACACAAGAGAGAAAACTAAATATTTTCTATCCTCCTACTTTTCCATTCTTTCACAATTTTCTATCCTCTCACTTTTCCACTCATCCAACCAAACAGACCTTCATAGTCTCAACTAGATGCCTATGAGCATCACTTAAAGCATTTACAGGCATACTTATGTCTGTTTAAAAATTGATTATCCCTTTGACCCTATAAACTTATTAATGAGTAAGGTACAGAGTAATTTTAAACCTATATGTATGCTGCATTACAGTGTATGTTTTTAAAATTAGAATTATGCTTTATCGAGATGGTGAACTTAGTAGATTTCACTTGTTTTATTGTTGATCATGTAAGATGGGATAACTTTTCTGTTACTTATGCAGATTGATGAGAGAGGCTTTCACCCCATTATTACGTTTAATAAGTGTTAAATAAAATAGAAATTATAACAGCACTTGTGTAAGAATCGCAGAAATAAGGAAAATATGCATATCTTTCATTAATAACAACCTTAAAGCAAGACAAATTGAATATAAAGGGGCAACTTGGTTACAGATTATGAAAACCAAAACATAAGTTGCCAGACAAAAAAAAAAAAAAAACTATCTTAAATCTACTTCTTTTTTATTACAATTTTCACATAAGGGAGGATCCTTGGTCAGTGACTTTAGGGTCACCCTTGGCAGGAATTGGAAGAGTTACAAGTAGGGATGGACCCAGGTGAGAGCCTAAAGGGGCCCGGGCCCCCCCGGGCCCAAAAAAAAAAAATTTAGTATGCAAAATTTTCTCCAAAAAAACAAAAATAGGCTTCGGCCCCCCTTGGTTTTTAACTCAAGCCCCCTTCACGACCTCGCCTCAACCATTCCTGGACCCAGCCGGCCAGCCCAGGAAGCAAGAGCCCATGAAAACCTTAAAAAAAAATGTAAAACAGAGAAAAAAAAGAAAAAAAAAACCAACAATCAGTTCAGTCGAAGACTCCAAAAGGACCAAAACCAAACTGAAAAGCCAAAAACGAAGGAAAAAAAAGAAAAAAGAAAAGAAAGGGGGAGTCAAGACAGAGAAAGTGACGCCGCTACCCACGCCCACGCGAGAGAGACCCAGCTTCATGCTCCACTGCTCCAGCCTTCACAGTTCACAGGAATCTTTCTGGGCAAAAAATTAGAGCACCACCACAATCACAGTGGGTTTCTTCTTCATCCTCTCTCTCCCTCTGCTGATCTGCTTTGCTTTTTATTTTTTCTTCTTTTCTTTACTTCTTCGTTCAATCCGCCAGTGGTTTATTTGTTCAAATTTGATTTTCTTTACAATCTGCTTTAAGTCCTACACATGGTGGGTTGCACACTTGCACTTCAAGTTGTATTGCAAAGTTATACTCCCCAACCTACACTTCAATTTAGATTACAGTTTGCAACAAGTCCTACACGTGGGACCCTAGGTGTGATTTTTCTTACCTTTGTTATTAGTCATTAAATTAATTAATCTATTATATGATATGTAAATATAATAAACTATTATTAAAACTGATACACATATACTTTGTCTAATTTTTTTTTTTATATATAAAAAGGAAAATTATTGATAATTTTATTTCTAATTTGATACTTGACAATTCCCTCTTAAAGAGTATAGATTACAATTTTGAATAAAAATATTTAACTTTTTATATTATTGCTTGCTTTTGACATATTTAGATTAGAAGGCCATAGTAATGTATTTTTTAAGAATATTTTAATAGCAAAAATATATAGAAAATATAAATAAAAATATTTTTAATAATTTTTCAATTGTCACACCCCGTTGAACCCGCACCTTATTTTTTCAAAAATTACCGAGTTCTGCACTCGCACTCGAATCCTAAAACGCACCCGTGTTTCTTAGCTTTTCATAGATGATTGTTTTAAGAAACAATAGTGTTTCTTAGCTTTTCACAGATGATTGTTTCAAAAATTGCCGAGTCCTGCACCCGCATTCGAATCCTAAAATGCACCCGTGTTTCTTAGCTTTTCATAGATGATTGTTTTAAGAAACAATAGTGTTTCGTGTCTTTTGTTTTTGTTGGTAAATGATTGTATATTTTTGGGTATTTGTCTTGGTTAATAGTTTATTAATACTATATGGATGTGTATTTGAAAAAAAAAATTTCGCTTATCTCTGGCCCCCCCAGCTTGAAATCCTGGGTTCGTCCTTGGTTGCAAGGACAATTTCCATCCTGGGTGCCTTATTATCTTTAATGGGATCTTGGCGAACAGCCGGGGGCTTGGTGGCATCAAAGGCCACTCCCTTAGTCACCCCGGCCTCTTTTTCATTTACCCCCGGCTGCTCAGCCACCTTCGGAGGGCTGCCAGAGAAGGGAAGGGCCTTCTCGAAGCTGTTCTTCTCTGGATCGACCACCTCTGCTAGGATGTCCACCTTGGAGCTAATGGAGGAGGAGGCACAAATGGCTTAAGGGTAGTAGATGTTCTCTGCCTTCCTAAGTATGGAAGAAGCCTCAACCTTAGCTTGGTTAAGGGCTTCATTCTATACTTGGAAGCAATAAGTCCTACACACCTCAGGGACCTCAGCCCTAAGAGCATCCTCGGTTTTAGCCACTCCGATGTCATACCCGTGCTATTCCGCCTCCTCCCTTACCTTTTCAGCCTCCTCCTTGGCCTTTTCAACCTGAGCCTTAGCCTTTTCAACCTCTTCCAACTCTTTCTTCAGGGCAATAATTTGCTTATTAGAGGCGGCCAGTTAGTCTTCAACGTTTTGGAGAAGTATTCTTTGGCCCTTAGCTTACCTCTCCATATTATCTAGAGCAGTGGTGGTACTTTTTCTTTCCTTCTCCTCCTTCAGTAGCTTGCTCTTCAGCTCTTGATTTCTATTTTCAGCCACGTGGAAGGCATCCACAACTGTTATCCTCCTCCCCTCTACCTCCTTCATTTTCTGATGGGAATAGTTCACCATCTCCTCGGCCCTAAAGGTGGTTTCGATAGCTTGGAAAGGAAGAGGAATATAATTAAAAAAAATAAAAAAATAAAAAATAAAAAAAACTTAACTTAAAAACCTACTTACCATGGCCAAGTCCCTCTTCAGTCCGAGAAAGACTTCATGTTGCCTCATAGACCTAAGGTCAGCCATATCCTTGGGCAGTAGCAAGGATTATTCCACCGCGTCTGCCATATCCTTGGCGTCATTAAGAAGAAGAGCTCCATCCAGCTCTATGTGTGGGGCCCAGATGGGGGCTGCAGCTCGGTGGTCAACCCTTTTTTCTCCCTCAATGGCTGACCTCGTCTGTGTCACTCTAGGCTACTTGGCCCCCCTTTGGGACTTACTCTCTTGGGGAGATTGGTTCTTCCCAACCTCCACCACTTCCTTCCCCTTCTCCTCCCTCTTCCTTTTGTGGTCGGCTGGATTAGCTCGAAAGGGTTGGGTGGGTGGAGGAGTGAGGAGCTTGGTCTGAAGAGTTTTCCTAGGAGCATCTCTCCTTGGCTGAGACTCTAACAACTCTTGGAGAGTTGACCTTTGTCTGCGTTGAATGCCCATATCATTAGAGGTATCAGCAGTTTCTTGATAAAGGCTGGATGGGGCTAAGGAAGGAGAGCCAAGGGCACCAAGAGAGGCTTTTGGAGATAAGATTTGGTTGAAGATGTCGAATTCGTCCACGGAATTGGACACTTCTACCATTTTTTTTTCTTTTTCTTCTTCTTTTTCCTCCTCTATCAAGGCAGGATGAGAAGAAGTTCCCTCATCGGCTTTATGTTGTGGTGGCTAGGTGACCTTAGGGATGCCCTCTAGTATTGGACCGATGGCAAGCGCACCCTCTGAGATTGAACCGGTAATAAGGAACCTTGGAGCAACTACACTGATCCTTTGTAGAAGCGGCTCCCTTGCCTTGATTACGCACTTTGGCGTTTGGAAGGCATTGGAAATTGGAACGTAATCCAAGATCAGGTAAGCAGCCCTTAGTTGTCCATCTGTGTGGACGAACACTTCAGCCTTCAGGATCTTATCCAAGCTTTCCTAATTCACAAGGCTGAAGTTGGGGACAACGTCGTTTTTATTTGCAAAACCATTGGGAAAGACAAAAAATGTCATTAGTAAAGAACAATGCAAATTATAAAAAATCTCAGGTACAAGAAAATTACAAAAGGTGTAGCTTTAAAATAACCATCTTAAGTCTAAGACCCCACCTGGCTGCCCCTCTCTCGTCGGGCAGGGAAACCCATCGTGCCATTCCCCTGACACAATCAAGAAGTCTTTTTTCAGGCTTTTGTTGGATTCAGGCAAACACTGACTGAGCCTAACTTTGGGGTATCTAGATTTCAGGTAATACTCCTGCTCCTTTAAGTGATGAAAGTTGTAGACCCAATTAATATCGTGGTGGGTAAGCCCTAACCTCATCCTCTCATTAAGGGCATCTATAGAACCTAAGATCCTAAACATATTTGGGGCACACTGGGTAAGAGCTAACTTATAGGCACTAAGATAATCCCCGGTTACGGTGCCCCTGGGGATTCTCATTCCGCCCTCTATGAAGGCAATCATCAGGATTACTACCTCTCCCTCTTACCTATCTTGTGCCATTGTCCCTCTTTATAGTATCTAATGCCTACTCCTGGAAGGATCCTATACTGAGCCCTAAAGTTCTCTATCCCTTCCTCAGAGTCTACCAAACTCTTAAATCTACCCATTTTTAAAAAGGTTTGGAGAGAACTAAAAAGATCAAAAGGAGAAAATAGAGCCGAGGAGAGGAAATGTATGAAGAATAGAAAAATATATGGAAAAATGGAGTGTAAAGATTCGTAAAGACTTACAGAAATAAGGAGGGTGTCCTCGGACAAACTTTTAGTATTTGTAAAGGCACGAGTAAGTTAAGAAAGTTGGCAAGTTTAGTGTATGTGTGCTAGAGCTAAGTGAATGTTAAAATGAGATGGGAGATTGATTTGAATGGTATTTATATTAAAGAGAAAGCTACAGAGCGGGAAAGTTCTCGCCTAAGTCCCAGCAGAATCCTCAGCCGTTGGATCTACATCGCGC
>NW_027069647.1:1094065-1096351 GCF_002906115.3 Quercus suber | reverse complement strand
CTCCCTCCGCCCTGACCGGTTGCCACCTAAGAATGCATCGTGACAATGACCTCCATTCAATAGGTATTTGTACCGATTATTCTAAAAAGTTTCAAATGGGCACGACTTTGTAGTTCATATTAGTTACAATCAGTTATTTCACCAAGTTAGTGGAAACATCGTCCTTCAAGAATGTCCTTTTGATGGTAGAAGTCAAGTTTGTAAAACTCAATATAATTTGTTGGTATGACATGACATTTATTATTGGGCTCCTTCAAAAGGAACAATAAATGATGTGTCTTAATATATTTTCTTGAATGCATTATGGCAATGAAAAAAAAAAAAAAAAATGCATTTATGGCAATGTGTTTATAACACATCTAATAGCCACGTTCGCTGCATTTTTTTTTTTTTTTTTTTTTTTTTTTGGGGGGAAAACTGCATTGTATTCCAGTCAACTATCCCATAAATTTTTAGCAAAAAATAAAAACTATCCCATAAATTTGGCGGGGTCCCATTATCCCTTCCCATGTGGATGGGAGGCATCGTGGTAGTTGAGTTTAATTGCAAACGTTCCTAATAAAGGCCTTTACAAGTTGCAAATAAATTAGGCAAAAAATTCGTAGGCCAACCTAGAAAATAAATATAGTTCTTGAAAAAAAAAATATTGGCGAACATGCAAAATAGTTTGACCAAAATTCATTTCAATCATTTAACTTTACTTTTGTTTAATTGAGTTCTTTAAGTGTCAAGTTTATTCAATTAATTAGATCTTTCCGTCAACTTTTGTTAATTTTTTTTAAAAATAAAAAATCTAAAAAATATTTTTTAATAATTAATTGATTTTTTTATTTAGAAAATTTAAATAAAAAATAAAAATTTGGACACTTAACCATAACATTTAACAAACTGATGAGGGGGGGCAGGTGCCCCCTCTGAACTTTCAATTTTTTTTACTAATAATATTATAATGACCAAAAATGCCTTATTTGCCCCCCCTTACACATCAGACAAAAAAAATATATATATCAGTTCACAATACCTTTACTCAGTAGACTTCTCATCCTACTACAATTCTAACATATAAAATCAATGGGTCCCACTTAATAATGATTAAAAAAAAAAAAAAAACAATCTCTACATTGAATAGGATAGGAGTCTGAAAACACTACAGAGTAGGTTGATGGACTTTTAAAAATAAAAACGTACAAACTATTATATAAAACCATGGGTCTCACTTGGTAATAATTAAAAAAATTAAAAAAGATGTTTCATATATATTAATGACTTTGGTATTGATCCTACTAGTTGTAACAGTTACTATTGAAAGAGTTTTTTCGACAATGAATATAATTAAAAATCGATTACGCAATCGAATAGAAAATCAATGAATGAATTATTTTTTAGTCACATATATTGAGAAAGATATATTCAAGACTATTAAGTATGAAAAAATCATGCAGCGGTTTTAAAATATGAAAAATCGTTGAGGGCAATTGAGTAAAATAAACTAGGTGTAAAAAAATAAATTAAAATTTACATTTTATGTTAGATTCTGTATGACAATTACATTATCATATGGTAGTTTATTTATTTTGTTATTAATATTGATTAATTTTTTTAGATTAATTTTTTACTTTCAATCTTGTCTTTTAATCTTGCCCCCCCAACTTAAATTTTTGGCTTCGCCACTGGTGGTGTACGTCCAGTTTATTTTTATTTCTGACCTCTATTGTCTCTTTGGTTACTGGGGGAATCTGGGTAACTAAGCATAAATATCAAACTTTATAGTTAGTTGGCCCGGTTTGAAAAGTATATAACATAGTAGCATCTCGAGTATAATAGGGTTGATTTTGGCCTATAAATCGAGTTTTTGAGAACCGATTTTCATGGGTTGATGTGGCATTTTTTTTTTACGTGGCGACTACGTGGAAATCGAGTCTCAAAAGACTCGATTTCTAAACCAAAAAAAATTTCGAAAAATTTCAAGTTTCAGCCGCGCCTCACCTCACCAAATCAGATCAGAGAGGGAGAGAAAGACCAGATCAGGGAAAGATCAGATTAGAGAGAAAGAGAAAGACACCTCACCAGATCAGATCAGAGAGGGAGAGAGAGATCAGATCAGAGAGAGAGATAGAGGCCGCGCGATCCAGGCGGCAGGCTCGCGCGGCCAGGCCTCGCGCGAGCCCAGGCGGCGCGCGAGCCTGGGTCGCGAGGCCTGGTCGCGCCGCCTGGTCACCGCTGCCTGCCCTGGGTCGCCGCTGCCTGGGGCTTTCTTCTTCAGCTTTTTTTTTTTTTTTTTTTTTT
>NW_027069647.1:1075049-1093554 GCF_002906115.3 Quercus suber | reverse complement strand
GAAAAAGAAACAAGGAGTCGCCACCTAGTTTTATGGTCTAGGAACCATGAAAATAGTGCCCTTACGTGGAAGGACTAGTCTTACTACTAGAGCATGAGTTTGGAGATTAGGTACGATTTTGGGAAGGTGTTAGGCACCTAAAACCATACGACCTGTAAGTCGGCTTCCACTCATTATATCCTATGTCTTAATCCTATTAAATGCACATTCAATATTGCATCTTAACACACACACAGAGACTAGCATACATCAAAGTACACAACATGACATTTCATGGCAAACAACTTATTCAAACAAGGCAACAAGGCAACAAGTGTAAAAAGCACAAACATGGCAAGATTCAAATGAACATGTGATTACATTAAGAACAAATCATCAAATAAACATGGTCATATCAATGCATGTTCATGTGAATGCATGTTTTTCTTCATTGCATCACAGCACCTATGGCATCAATGCATGATCATGGTATTAAAATAAGAAAAGGAAGGAAACCCTAATCTAGCATGTTGAAGAAAATAAACAACTAAACAGAGGAACTGAGTCTTAGAAAGCATAAAATAAAACAAAACATAAGCATATGATATGAAAGAAACAAAGAAATAAAAGCAAAAAACCTGAATTAGAGTTTCTGAGTATGAGCATGTGTGCGCATACATAGGCTTGCGTATGTAAGCCAGTTGTATGTGTACGCATACCAAGAGCCTGCATACGTATGTAGAAGCATGTGCATGTAAACATGGCCAAAAGAACCCTAACCAGAAAGCAAGAACAGAAAATGAAAGAACAACGAATCTAGCAACCTAGCATGCTTTAAAACATAAAGACTAAGTAAAACTAACCTAAACAAACATATCTAAACATAAACCAAGCAAGGAAACAAGATTAAAAACAAGATTAAAGTAGAAATGCAAGAAAAGAGTTTTGAACTTAATATTTCAAATAAGAAGCTTTTCAAGCTTGATTTTGACCGTTCCCCTCAGTCAATCTATTCACAACCAAAAAACAATTATTAGTAAACTTCAAAACTTGAGGATTAAGACTAGAAAATGTCCCAATTAAAATAAAATTGACTTGATGATGTTTTGTGAAAAAAATCCCTCTTTGATTCACTATTTCTAGTGAAACTTAGGTTTTTTCTTAGGATTTTCTGTGTGTTTTGGAAATGTGTCATGTATGGCTATATATAGTGAGAAAATAGGAGTTTGGGCTCCCAGACGATGTGGGATTCATTCCAAACCTCAATATTAATGCAGAAAACATGTCTTTTATATGTTTTTGAAACCCTAGCTGTGTGTGCAGGTCTGTGCCTGCGCACGCATGCATCAAACTTGCGTACGTAGGTACTGGCCTATGTATGCAGGTTAAGGGTTTTCTTCTTGTGTACACAGGTTCTGGCCTATGTATGCAAGTCAAGGATATTCTTGGCCTTTTACTTTCCAAAAAAAGATTTATTTGCTTATAAAAAGTTATATTTTCCATTTTAACACATCTCAAGTCAATTTGTAATCTGAATGAGCACTTTATACCAACCTTGGGCCTTAGAATTTCGACATCATTATGGAACGAGAGCTCGAGTCGTAAGGGGTACAAAATGCGGTGTCTACAAAGGTTAGGGTTTGTAATTTTCTTTAATTGAGAGAGAGAGAGAGAGAGAGAGAGAGAGAGAGGCTAGGATTTGAGTTTAATGAAAGAGAAGGGATAGGCTTTGAAAATATATTAGGGCTTTGTAAATTAAATTTATTACCATGGACAATTTTGTTAATTGGAGAAGTTATTATATTCCCTACCAATAAGCAATTTTTTTTAAAGAGTTTTAACTTATGACGTTCGCTCCTGATGATATCACCTTATCATCAAACTAAGACACCAATCGATTTTTAGTGTAGGCGAGGATTGAACCCCAAATCCATAGTTTTAAAAACCGGTACGGTGAAAGAACCTGAAAATGCGCCAATTACCAGTTTTCTGGTCGAACCAGGGTCTGACCGATGGTCGAACCAGTGACGTCATAAATAATTTAATTATTATTTATTTAAATAATTTAAATAATTAATAATTTTTTAACATACTAAAACTAACAAACCAATAGTAATAAATATGTTTCCTTAAAAAACATACAAGTATTTAACATTTTTTTAAAGAATTTAACATAATAACATTACAAAAAAATCATCCTTAACATAATAAACTTTCAACAAAACCAAATAAATAAGTTCATTAGTCATTACATTTACATCCAAATGGCAAATAGCAAATAAGTTCATTACATCCAAATAGCGAATAAATTTTAAACGAAGAACTAATTAATAAGTTCATTACATCCAAATAGCAAATAAGTTTCAAATAGAGAACTAAATAAATAAGTTCATTACATTCAAATAACAAAAAAGTTTCAAACAAACAACTCCTAAGTTTTAAGGTTCATTTGATGACACAAGCCTCATTTGTCGTGAAGAAAATTGAAATCAATATCATCATGTGAACCAAATGCTCCACCACTATCATCATTATCATCATCCTCATCCTCATCCTCATCTTCTTCATCTTCAACTTGAATAGGATAATTTTTATATCTAAATCTGGGAAGAGCATCAAGTTCATCACCAAATGATTTTAAATTGATGTCATCATCATCCTCAATCATTTCATTGTCCATATCTATACAAATTCCAAAGCCAAGGAACAATAAATGAAATAACAATTCAAATAGTCATTTCTCATAAATCATAAACAGAGTAATTAAAATATGTAACTAGGCAATGAATTATTATAAGCTAACCTCCTTGTACATGGCTAGATTACCCTTCTTCGATTGGATAAGCTCCCCCTTCATATAATGCATTCTTTATCTCCTCATGATTAAGAAATGGAGGTTCCTTGTCTTCCACTACTCAAAATTCTGTTTTATCAATACTTGCATAATTGATAGGATCAAAATTGAACTTATTCATTTTGACTCTATATCATAAGATGAGCATAATGAATAATTAGTAACCAAATCACTTATATTTCACAATCACAGAGAACCCACTTGACCAAATCAATGAATCACTCATATTTCCCCACAAAAAGCAAAATCAATGGAATAACAAAAGAAAAAGAAAAAGATTAAGAGAAAAAGATTGAAACAAAGAGATTATATAATATATACCTTTCTTTCGATCAGTAGTTATAATGAACATACACAAGATCATTAAGTCGTTGATGCTCCAATCTATTTCTTCTTTCGGTATATATTTGTTCGAAAACACTCCAATTCTGCTCACATTCTGAAGAGGCAGTTGTTTGGCTAGAACTTATTCATTTTGACTCTATATCATAAGATGAGCATAATGAATAATTAGTAACCAAATCACTTATATTTCACAATCATAGAGAACCCACTTGACCAAATCAGTGAATCACTCATATTTCCCCACAAAAAGCAAAATCAATGGAATAACAAAAGAAAAAGAAAAAGAAAAAGATTAAGAGAAAAAGATTGAAACAAAGAGATTATATAATATATACATTTCTTTCAGTCAGTAGTTATAATGAACATACACAAGATCATTAAGTCGTTGATGCTCCAATCTATTTCTTCTTTCGGTATATATTTGTTCGAAAACACTCCAATTCTGCTCACATTCTGAAGAGACAGTTGTTTGGCTAAGGATCCAAATTACAAACTTTTGAAAGGTTGGAGCACATGATCCAAACAACCTTCACTACTCATCTAAGTTCCATATACACCACAAAAAAAGATACAATGAATTAATAAACATAGTTATACTTATCCCAAAAAAATAAAAAAGATTGATGATCTTTAAAACATATTTTCATTTTATTATTAGCTAAAATAAACAATATCTTACCCAGCTGAGATGTCTTGGCTGATTCTTGAGTAAGTTGGGTTCCAAAAGTTTGTCCATGCTCTCGAAATAGCTTTAATTCCTCCACCAACTTCATTCAACAAACTGAAATTTTTTATTCAATAACATCAGTCACAGCAGATGTGTCTTTAGCCTCTTATTAAGAATGGATGGATCATATTGGAATGCAGGATTCAACCAACAAGCAGCAGTATGAATATCTCTATAGAATTGAGTATCCCAATGATCCTTAGCTGATTCTTGAGTAAGTTGGGTTCCAAAAGTTTGTCCATACTCTCGAAATAGCTTTAATTCCTCCACCAACTTCATTCAACAAACTGAAATTTTTGATTCAATAACATCAGTCACAGCAGATTGTGTCTCTAGCCTCTTATTAAGAATGGATGTATCATATTGGAATGCAGGATTCAACCAACAAGCAGCAGTATGAATATCTCTATAAAATTGAGTATCCCAATGATCCTTGATAATATTAAACATAAGGCTCCCATAATCTCTTCTTGTCCTTGAATTTTTTTTTTTTATTCCATCAATTGCTCTATACATGCCATCATATACATAACCCATAGCTGGTTTTTCATCAAAATCAACAATGAGTAATAAATGAATCAATGGTGACGCAATATGCACAATTACATGACAATCATTCCAAAATTGATTGTCAAGAATGATTTTCAACATTGCCTTTGCTTTCTTATCTTTTGCATATCTTGATTCAACATAAAATTTGCTAGTCACCAATACTTGTAAGTCATGCTTATGTTCCTTAAGACTCCCTAAGGCAATGAAAGTAGTAGCAAACCTAGTTGGCCCTGGACGCATAATTTCCATTCAATTTTTTCTAGTCCTCAACCAAGCTTGCAAAGCTACATGGTTATGGATGAACATGTGATCTTGGATGCACGCTTTGCAAGTTTATCTACGTGATCCATCTTCTTAATATCCTTTAAAATTAGGTTCAGGCAATTTGCTGCACAAGGTGACTAACTAATATTCCTATATTTTCCACACAAAATTCCTCCAGCAGCTACATAATTTGCAATATTGTCAGTGACCAAATGTACCATATTTGCAGGACCAACCCAATTAACAATTTCATCAAACAAGTTACTTAAAGTAATAGCATCCTTAACCAAGTTAGAAGCATCAACAGAACGTATAAAAATAATTCTGTTAGGACAATAGACAAGGAAATTAATCAATGTTCTATGCCTAGTGTCAGTCCACCCATTAGCCATTATTATACAACCAGTGTCAGCCTAATATGAATGATGAGAATCAACAATCAATTGGACTTCTCTTTTTGCTTCTTTCAACAAAGGCACTAGAAGGGCATGATAATTTGGGCCTCTATGTTTAGGACCATAAAGAAGCTACAACATTCAACTTAGATTGATAATAACTATTATTCACAACATTAATTGGAATGCAAGCATCATACATTCATCTTGCTACAGCCATTTCAGCCCTCCTCTTTTTTTCTTTACAAACAAGCACACTTTTAATAGAAGGTTGAGTTCCCCGTGTTGTTCTAGGAGCGAAGTAATTACCAATGTCACCAACCTTTCTCTTCCCAAGATTGGATCTTGATGGCAAACTACTAGGACCACTTCTATTTCCCCTATTTAACCCCCTAACTCTAGGAGTAACTTCTTGGACATCTTCAAATTCTAGTGAGTCCTCTAATGGCGAATAATTAGTACTTCTTGATCCTTTTTTGTTTGTTCTTTAGACTTAGAAATTTCCTTCAAATTTTCCACAATTTGAAACCTAACATCATAAGGTAAACCTATACATGTAGCCACATCGCCTTTAATTCCAGCTAGATATCTTTTCATCCTATTGATGCCCCATCCTTTATAAACTTTCCCATAATGTATGCATCTATAACTACTTTTTCTCTCTTTCAATAATTCAATTACATGATCCCATGCGGGATCACATTTCCCTCTCATAGATGAAGAATTAGAATTAGACCCGATTGTAGAAGAATGTTCATTAGATGGTATAGAGGCGGACTGCATTTCACTCAACCATTTTATCAACAAATAAATCCATCAACACAACATACACAAAAAATACTCTATAAACTATATTTCACAAACAATAATGCTCTGTAAATTAAATCCACAACATACACAAAATCACAAATAAACTAAAATGCTATGCTAAACTAATAATTGAAAGAATAATTAAAAAGCCAAAAAAAAAAAAAAAAAAGATCAAATGAAAGAAAGAAAATCAACAATCAAAAGCAAAGGAAAAAGGAAAATATGTTCAATACTTAATGAAGCCACTAAAGCAGAGAGTAGAGCACAGAGGGCGAGACCGAGACCAAAGGAAAAAAGAAAAATCCAGAAGCAAAGGCCATGATGATGAGAAGTAGATCAGACTTCAGAAGCCATGAGGGTGAGAAAGAAAAAAAAATTGAGAGTGAGAGAGATTCAGAAAGAGGCATGAGCTTGAGTGAGACAGAGAGGCGTGAGAGTTTGAGATGAGTGAGTCAAGTGTTTTTAGTGTTAAGATATTTAGTTTTTAGGTTCCCTCTGTCCAAAACGACGTAGTTTTAGTCTAGGAAAAAGTAAAAAAAAGGGTGTAGTTTAAGTTTTCAACTTAACCGACCATTAACCAGTTCAACCATGTCGGTTCTTGATTTTTTGCTTGAACCAGCCGGTTTCTAAATTTTTCCAATTTTTGAGTGATTTTTGGCTATCACCCATAACCAAATTGGATTGAAGGCTGGTTTTTGGTTGAACCGGTCGGACTGGCTAGTCCGGTTTTTAAAACCATGCCCAAATCTCTTATTCAACCATTAAAGACTTTACCAGTAAGTAAAATAAGATTACCCCCATTTAGTAAAGTAATGAGATTAGGGAAATGTGAAATATTTTGTAATCTTAGATTATCATAATCTCATAAACAAAAAATAAAACCAAACGTTGTAATGTTCAAATTACAATAATGTGACATTGATATGATTCACATCATAGCATACTAAACACCCCATTAAGATCTTGATAGATTAAACAACGATGATAGCTTTAGACATAGTACAATTGTTATTGTTAATTTTTCAGCTTAGCCAAGATGCTAAGCTACAAAAAGAATTTTGGTTGGGCTGATAACTTGCATCTATAAGACTTTCATCTACTAGTCTCTTTGTCTCTAATTACTTTGAAACTAGTATGTAGCCCCGTGCTACCGCACATGAATGGATATATTATTAATCATGAGTTTATTCATGTTTAAAAGGCTCAGTTAAGTCTAAATTCATATTATTAACCAGAAAATTTCATTAACAAAACTTAGCAGTATATATATTTTACACAGAAATATGAACCTTGGTGACAATGTTTATCCAAAAGATCCATTCACGCTTTTGAATCTTCAATCTCTATTGGTGATTGAAATTTTCGCAGCTTAAAAAATTTTAAATTAAAAAAAAAAAAAAAAACCCTCAGAGTTGTACTCATTTTGTAGTTTTACGATGGGTCATTTTGTAACATGATGGGCATTTGCGTGAAGAAAAAACCTCTGAAGTTCCACGACTGATAAAAGAAATTCTCTCCAATCTCTTTTTATAGAGAGATGGGTTTATACGTATTTTTATACATCCTTCATAGTTGTATTATCACGAAACAGGTCCAATAGATTTAGATTGGTACTACCAATTCCCAAAGCATGAGTGTTTAATGTGTTATTAATTTCATCTCATTGGCTTCTGCACATGACAACAAAATTAAAAATAATTAGATTGTACACGTGTATTGTAAAATTGGACTCCAATTTCAAATTTTAATTGAACAATTAGAATGATAATATATGATAGTAACAACAATAGGAAAATTCAAACAAAATTTCGGATTAAATTGTAACAATTTGAATAAAAAATTCCAGTAGAAAGACAGGGTGGAGTGATCCACTCCAAGAAGGCAACCAAACTTGCATAAATATAGAATAATAAATTTCTCTTTGGAAAATTTACATTGTTCATAACCTTTATCTTCACTGAAAATTTTAAAAACATAGTGACTCACATTTGCCATCTAGACATCTACAGCCGAGTTCTCTTCAATTTGCGTGAGATTCCATTGATCACTTAGTTCCTTTACAGCTTACAAAAAGTATCATCCATCGGTCCACAACAGTGCTTTCTTCGTTGTTATAGGTGCCAAACCTAAACAAAAAGCCAAATATAAGGATAGTGAATTTTAGGCATAATGTGTATCTAATCACATATTAGCAATTTATAACAAATGTAAAGATGCAAACTTTGTAAATGAATAGTAAACAAAACTCAGTGTCAAAACCAAGAAGAAAGCACTTTAATCCGAAACTCAGTGCAAATGTAAAGATGCAAACTTTGTAAGCAATTTATAACAAAGATGCAAACTCTGGCTTTGCTATCTTTTCGGAAATTATGCAATGTATCCAAATCAAGTTCTTATCATCGATATTAATCTCTTTGGTTTTCATGTTTGACTACAAAATCAAGAAAAAACTTAATTAGCATAGTAACTCACTTGACCCGATACATAGATGTGGTTTTAATTAGAATGAGTCCACATACATTTAGCCATATGATGCAAAATTCAACTTCAATTTCAGATTCTAGACACATGGTACAAAATTAGAACTCTAATTAGGAATTCTAATTTGAGTTTCTCTCTGCTTCACCTATTATATATATATATATATATAGATAACTATTTTAAAAAAATTTAAAAGATCCTCGTGTGTATAAAATAAAAAGTACTTAAGTTATCTAAGGAGTTTTGGCCTAAGCTTGGGCGCTACAAAAAAAGTTGCTATTTGTAAGGGTTATATGTCGTTACAAAGAGTTTTATTTTATTTTTTATTTTATTTATTTATTTTTGATAAGGTCATTACAAAGAGTTAGATACACAAAATATTTTACAACTTTTTAAAAAATTGTTATTGTGATAATTTTTTTACTAATAACTTTTTTAAAAATTCTTACTGTGATAATTTTTTTACTGATTCTCATTTAGGTTCACCACAAATATTACTTTTTCACTTATTAATAACCACTTATCGCATCAACAATATATACAAAATTTGGCCAAATACCATCTTTGGCCAAAATATTTTGCAATCTACCACTGTTTTAAAATAATTCGTAATCTACCACTTTTTTAAGACTTGAGTTTATGAAACTTGAGTTTAACATGTAACTCAAGTTCCAAAAACTCGAGTTCTATAAAAAAAAAAAAAAAAGCCACAGTGGCACTTGCTGACTTGGAATTTGTTAATTAAAAAACTCCATGTGGAACTCGAGTTCCTTGTAAATAAAACTAGAAAATCAAGGATTCCAGGTTGAAAAGCTATTTATGAGAAGCATCCCATTGCAAACCTAGCAACCAAGACGCCGATCTACTACATCCCCCCACACCACACATGTCAATCTCAACACCACGATCTGCCAAATGTCCCAGTAACACAAACAACATTAGGTTCCAAAAGAAAATTACCAAATCAACAAAGAAAAGGGTTCTAACAAGGATTACCCAAACTAAGAATCAACTCATATCAGACCAAAGACAATGAGTTGAACCATAGAAGAGCATATCAGTACCCAAGGAAGGAAATCTGGCGATGGCGTGATGATCGGAGCTACAGTTGGTGGCTAAAAGGTGTGTCAATGGGTTGCTATAGGAAGACGACTAGAACCACGATAGAATCATGGTTTGGTGACAATAGAATAGTGTTGCAAGACAGTCACCAGAGCTAGTTAATGATTCCAACTAGCGTTTGTTGTGGTCGTCGGATTTAGGGGGAAGGATCGGCGATGAAGATTTTGATCTCTAGTGGCAAAAGCTTGTTGGTTGTGGCTAGTAGGGTGAGTGGCAAAAGGTGGCAAGGCAAATAATGTGTGGCCGTGTGTGTGTTGTGGGATGTGGTACTCAAGTTTTATAAACTCGAGTAACATATTGCATAGAACTCGAGTTTCATAAACTCGGGTTCCATGTGGCATTTTTTAATTAAATTAATTCACGTCAGTGGCATTTTTTATAGAACTTGAATTTTTAAAACTCGAGTTCCATGTCAAACTCGAGTTTCACAAATTCGAGTTAAAAAATGTGATAAATTGCTAAATACTTTGAAAACAATGGTAGATTGCTAAATATTTTGACCAAAGATAATATTTGGTCATTTTGGCCTACAAAATTTTGTACAAAAATTTCGTGTTTTTCCCAAAAAAAAAAAAAAAAAAAGAGAAAAAAAAAAAAAAAAAGAGAAAAAATATAGCATTTGCAATGGGAATTGATCTGGTAAGAGCATTACCATCAGGTGTGCTAAATGTGCCAAATGCCAAATATTTGGCATATTTAGCACACCAAATACAAAAACAACCTCCCATGAGGTGTGTTAAATGTCTCAAAAATATGAGACATGCTACAGTACGCTCTCAAATATGAGAGCGTACGGTCAACAATTGCATTTTACTGTTTGCCTTATTTAATTCTTTTTTCTCTCTCCTCCTCTCAGTTCTCTCTCTTTCTCGGGCATTCTGAAACCATCTCTCTCACTCTCTCACTCTCTCTCTCTCTGGGGCACTCTTATCTCCGTCTCACCTCGCCTAGGCTCATCGCCACGCCCACGCCGTCTCGCCGTCTCGCCTCGCCCAGTCTCGCCGTCTCGCCTCGCCCAGTCTCGCCGTCTCGCCGTCTCGCCTCACCCAAGCTCATCGCCACGCCCACGCCCACACCCACGCCGTCTCGCCTCGCCTAGGCTCATCGCCACACCCACGCCCACGCCGTCTCGCCGTCTCGCATCGCCCAGTCTCGCCGTCTCGCCTCGCCCAGGCTCATCGCCACGCCCACGCCCACGCCGTCTCGCCTCGCCCAGGTTCATCGCCACGCCCACGCCCACGCCGTCTCGCCTTGCCCAGGCTCATCGCCGTCTCGCCACGCCTAGGCTCGCCACGCCCAGGCTCGCCACTGATCATCGCCATCTCGCCACTGATTTGGTGGATTTGGGATGTGGGTTTGTTTAATTTGGTGGATGTGGGTTCGGTGGATGTGGGTTTGTGTGCCGTTGGTGGGTTTGGTGGATGTGGGTTTGTGCGCAGCCGATCTCTCTGGTTGTTTTTTTTTTTTTTTTTTTTTTTTTTTTTTTTGTGGAGGTGGCGTTGGTGGATGTGGGTTTGTACCGGTGGTGGCTGTCGGTGTTGTTACGACAGTGGTTGTTGGTGGCCGTTATTGTGGCAGTATAGGTTGTGCCGTTGTTGTCGTCGTTGCCGATGAGGATGAGAATGAGAAACATAGGGAGAAATTTTACTGAAGTTTTTTAATTTTTTTTAATGATATTTTAATGGGATGGATATATTATTTTAATGTATGAGATTGAAAAATAGAACACCTGATAAATGAGATGTTATAAAATGATGTTATAAAATAGTAAAATAGATTTTTATGTGTCAAAATGACATTTTTTATACAACAGCTCTTATGAGAATGCTCTAAAGGCATAGCCAATACATGCAATAATTACTCAAAATGAGGCGAGAGAGACAACGTGATAGCCCAACGGTCAGAAATGTTTTAAAAACCCTATTTGCCGTGGCGTTACAAAAATCTCTGTAGCTCCTTCAAAATCCAAACAATCACACTCACTACTCTTTCACGATCTCTCTCCCTCTCTCTGCTCAAATATTCTACATTTCTTCACGAAGATAAGATCAAAGCGACTACTCAGACATAGGATCGGAGCAAAGCTTACTCAAATCTTTTTCTAATTCTATTTATCTCAAATTACACGATAAAATTCCACTCCTGCTTTTAACTCTCTCTTTTTTCCTCATTTTGTAGATCAGTTCATCAATTTCAAAGGCATGGAACCGGAAAAAATTGATTGGAATAGCGTGGAATCCATATTTGTGGAAGATGACACCTACGAGAACTTCGATGCACCTCGATGGGTCGATCTCTCTGCTCCAGACGAACCCATTGACGATCAAGCATGGTTCTGCAATCCAGGTCATACCCACTTACTCCATGTTCGTTTCGCAAGAAAGCCAAAGGGAAAACGAAAATTATGAATCCTACCCTTATTTTTATTTTTTATTTTTGCTTTAGGCGTTTCAGATTGCAAGCATCGGAAGAATGCAGAAGATTTTTTTAAACCAATAGCCTATTTGAAGGTTTGTAAATTTTGTAAACTTTTTATGTAATTTCAATTAGTTTTCTAAGATATCTATACAACTAATCTAAGCAAAGCTTGTCGAATTCTAATTCGGTTTTTATTTTTATTTTTATTTTTTTCAGGCTAAGCTTCTAAGATCAGTGTCCATTTCAGAAATGCTTTCTTTCACGGATAGGAATCGGAGGTATATTTCAAATCCTAAACCTCAAGGAACATGCAGGATAATCAATTGTTTTAGCAATAAGTTTAAAGATATGACAAATTCCACAATGTTTTTCACAATGGTTAGGATGTTAGGTTGGGATTGCAGTACAATAAAAGTGATGTCAATGATAATCCTAATGAAGAAGATGTAATCACAGTCTCCCCCACCTCAACAAGTTGTGAAATTTGTTGTGTTTGTAACATTGTTGTTATTTCAAATCATATCCAAATTAAGCTAAGTTTGTTAATTGGATACTATTTATTTCTTGTTCCTGCAGAGATGTGAAGCTGAAAGAGAGAGAAATAAATTCAACTTCAGCTGCTGCAAAAATTCCCAATCCAAAGTCTTTGAAGACTAAAGGATCCAATAAAGACAGTGAGAACAAGAATCCTAATGTTTTTGCTCCTATTCCTAATGGTAGTATGAATTCAAAGAAAGCAGCAATGAAGCCAAGCACAGAAAAGAAGAAAAAGAAGCATTTGGATAGTGAGTTATTGGAGAATTCGTTCAAGGATGGCCGAAAACCGCAGCTAAAGAGTACTTTCTCAGAGCGTAATCTGTTAACTAGACAGGAAATTTTGAATCAAATCACGGAATTCTGTTTTGAATTGAAGAAATTGGGGATGAAGAGTTGGAAGAAACCAACAGCGGAGAATGGGTCGGGTCAGGTTTTGGGTGAGAGAGTTAGAGAAAGAGAGAGGATGCCTCTGCTAGTGAGTAAGCCTAAAGCAATGTAACACAGGAGAAAACAGAGGAAACAGAGGAGGGAAGTTTTTATTTTTATTTATTTTTATTTAGTTTCTCATTAACTGGTTAATTAATACGTTATGTTAGAATATAGAACAATTTTGGGCTTTTTGAATTTTAATTTTTATAGCAATGGATTTGATATAGTATGATGCAATTAGCCTATTAATATTTATGGAATGGATAATATGGCTTCAAACTAATAATATAGGATAAGTTCTTCGATAGTTATAAGTTAAAAGGACAGTGTAGCTAAAGAGATAGTGTTTCTACATTCTAGCTGTGTACAGTGAGAATTTGGTCAAACCCATTCTATTAGGTGCTGACTTGGATGAATATATAGGCTTCCCTTAATAAAGGAATTTTGCTTACTTGAAGGATTCTTTTAGTGCTATGAGGGTTTTTCCCCACTTTGAGAAAGAATATTTTTTGAGGCTATGCAATTCTTGGTTCCGTGGTGTTTTTCTTGTTGGTTTTCCTTGAAATATGTTAGAGTTCTTAATCTCCTTTACTAAGAGAGAAAAAATGTGAAATGAGGGGAAGGTTTCAACTTGTTGGGGTTGAGTGTTTTGTGGTTTTCTACTTAGTTCTTTGAGCAAGGGTACGTGTTTGGTCTTGGGGCTTACATTGAATGCCTGATTAAGTTCAGGAAAAGAGAAGGAAGAACAACCATACTAAGATCAACTGGGTGCAAGATATTCTTTTTTGTTTTACCAAGCAATTCTTGATGTACACCAACCCTTTCATGCTTGATGACATGCCAAGATTCATGCATCCAGTTAACCCTGCAATCACTAAAGTCACTTAAACACAGCTTTGAACCCTCCAAACCAAGAATTCTCAGGTTCCCTCTTGAAAACTCTTGAACTTGGGTCATGGAATGAAGTCTTGTGATGAAACTTCTTCTTGCTATAGTTATATGCTGGTAGAAAATTGCGAACTCCTAGTCTTCCTTTGAGTTTCAATCATGGCTTCTCTAAGCTTTGGCCTAAATTTTCAAAGCAATAGTCTTTTCTTTCAAAAATGAGATGAGAGGTGAGGGGAGTGAAGGTCTTGTGTTTCCATGATCTGGTAGCATGAGTGAAGCATGAAAAAGTTGGCCTTCTTCTCACACGGCTCTTAATCTCTCTCTCTCTCTCTCTCTCTCTCTTTTTGGGTAGAAAATCTCCTCCAACAATTTTTTTTTTTGTCATGTAAGTGATGATGAATTTGTTCATTAAGGGAACTAATTAAGCTCCTTTTGCTAGTGCCCCTCGCTCTCAACAAGTGAGACTTCTCCTTTATTTTCCTTGTTTTTTTTAGGCCACCTCTATATTTGAACAAGTCCAATGTCTTGTTCCTTTGAGATTTATATATGGGCCTTCATTATTTCAATATCCCAACTGGTTTAAGTTGCTTTTTGATGGATTTTCTTTCCAAGGTCCATTTTATGTAAATATTGACTTTTCTTATGGTGAGGTGTGGAGGTTTGGGATTAGTTAGAACCCATTTTGTAAAGTAGCGAACTTGGGCTTGCAAACCCATTTCATATACAGAAGAAGACATGGGCCTTGTGGCCGAATTTATGGAGGTAAAGGTTTTAGGCTTGCGAACCCATTGTGTGTACCATTGAAAGCTGGGGTCTAAGTTGAAAACTTTAAGGGTTATAACGCAAAAAGCCCAATTTATGTAGCTTTAAGGGTTTTGGACATCCCTTTTAGGCTTTAATTTGGTTTGGCCCAAAGTCCAATATTATTTTTGCAGAATTCTGTTGATATGGTTCGGGCTGCTAATGAAACTGAGCCCAATGGCCAAAGGAAAAAACAAAGCATGAACTTATTAAATAGGCATTTCCTCGCAACGTGAATTACAAAAAATTTTCTTTGATGTAGTTTTACTCAAATGGTGCTGCAAATGTATCTAATCTACCAAACTTAAGTTGTCAACGTGAATTTTACATTTTTCCACCTTAAAAAACTATACTTCATTTTATACTTATC
Source organism: Quercus suber (assembly GCF_002906115.3). NCBI lineage: Eukaryota > Viridiplantae > Streptophyta > Magnoliopsida > Fagales > Fagaceae > Quercus > Quercus suber. The sequence goes on along the minus strand of NW_027069647.1, from coordinate 1,078,582 downwards.
TCCTGAACTATAAGAATGTATGATTCAATATAACTAAATTTAGCATTATAAGACCAATTTACCTTCTACCATATGTTTTGGAGGGAGGGATAAATTAATTTTTTAATACTAAATTTCATTAAACTTAATCCCAAAATAGACAACAAGGGGTTAAGTATTAGAGTTATAACTTCTTTGGGAGGGGGGCGGGGGGTGGTCAATCGAACATTTCGATAGTTCAAATGAGAAAGTATAAAATGTGGTATAATTGAGTGTGAAAAAGTGAAATTTCTCTTAATATTTATTGTAATGACTTCAGAGGAATGCTTCTACGGTTATCCACTCAATAAATATAAAGATCAAAACATTTTGTGTAACTTTTTTTTTTTTTTTTTGGATAGGAACATTTCATGTAACTTTGGCGTTATAATACTAATAATAGTTTTACGTTGAAATGATATACAAAGAATTATCACAATCAGTGATAGAGTTAGAATTTTTTAAAATATTTTCTTGTTAGGGATGTAATTAATCTTAATATATATATACACGTGTGTGTAATATAATTACTTTATCTATCCATTATAAATTGAATATAATTGCTCTATTTATAAAAAGAATGAATATCGCAAAAGTATGTTATTAACATTTATATGTAAAATAATTTGAATAAATGTTTTTTTAATGCCCCTTAATTTATTATTAAATTAATTTATTGTCTATCAATGTCAACTATATGTGAAAATGTTGTGCTTAGTGGAAAAGTCAGGATTTGATTCTAAAGGACATAATTTATATATGCACATGTATATGCACTTGAAAACACACACACACATATTTTTTGAGATCAATATGAAATATATAAAGTCTTTCCTGTGTATATTAAGTGATATTTTAATATAAAAAAAAAAAACTCACAAAACAATAGTATATTCATTATAGTTAATTGTTAAGAAATTCTTTCTCAAAAAAAAAAAAAAAAAAAATTGTTAAGAAATTTATTGCATGACTAAGCTTCATTAAAAAAAAAAAGTCCACTTTTGAATAAAATGACTGTTGATAATTAGATAGACACCAAATACAATTTACTTAAATTTATGTCATTACGTAATTATTCAAAAAAACTATTGTTTATTACCCAACCCAAACTATTGTGAAATAGAATATATTATTATATAAAAAATTTTAATTTTGGAATCCAATATATCAGCCTTTTTTCTTTTCTTTTTCTCAATATTTTTTAAAAGATCATAATAATTTTTTTCCTTATGTTAAAACTTAAAAGTTAAAATATCAATTCATCACTATTTTTCATTTTCTTTCCATGTCATTGCTTTTTTTTTTTCTTTTTTTTTCTATTATTTTTTATACATTAATAAATTTGGAAGCATTTTCTTTCTTTTCTTTAAAAATAAATTTTTATGCATAATAGAGATAATAGTGTAATGATTATAAGATTCTATTTGTTTTCTAGAAACTATTTCATTTTTCTATATTTAGTAGTGACAGCAAAATAAGTTGAAAAAATATTTTTGACCACCCTTATTTAACTTCGCATGAGATAAATTGTTTTCTTTATTTAGTTTCGAGTGAGATAAAGTTGTTTTTCATAAAATTTTAGTGGAAAACAAATACTCCTATATTTCACATCAAGCTATTTCACATCAAGCTAAATAAGGGAAATTAAGAGATAATTTTCTTTTAATTTTTTTTTTAGTAATGCTACAATCACAAACTATTTTACAACATTTTTACAAAATGTTGATGTGGCTAACCTCTTATTGGTTTTCATCTAAGCCCACAATTAATACTATTTTTTCATTTACCAATAATCACTTACTACATCAGCAACTTGTAAAAAATTTTATAAAATAGTTTGTGTAGGGGTAAAGGCCCAAATCCGGTATCGAGCCTTGGGCCTTAGCCGAGAACACGGGTAATCTGAGGACGATTAAATATTAGTAAGTGGTTTAAGCTCGTAGCTTCCTGAGTATGATATTAATGGAAAGATGGTCCGAGGAGGAATACCTCCTCGGATAGGCTAAACACAGATCTAATGTAGATCCTAATGATCAAGGCGACCTTCTATGAAGCTCCTGTGGCAGGGATGTACATCTCCAGTGTACCAGAGAGTGGAAGTTAGGAAATATCTAAGGAAAAATTGCTGCCACCGCATTAAACACCCTACAACTAACTTTCTGGCCGCATTTATGTGGAGAAGACCCCTGGACAGTGTTGCCTTAGCTACCACAACTCACAGAAAGCCAAAGAGGGGTGTCTGATGGGACAAGCACTCAAGTAATGGTTTGGATGATCAACAAGTGGAAGACCAAGATCACTAAGAGGGAGATATATAATGCAAGAGACCCTTGAAGGAAGGAGGATCGGAAAATCATAAAAGAAACTCTGTAGCGATCTAGAACCGGACTTGTAATCAAACTTCAAAAGCAATATATAAGAATCAGTCTCCTTGAACTCCACCAAGGACCTTTTTCCTTAGTAAAAGGTCGTTATTTTCCTTTCTTTGTCATCAAGATCTGTTTATTTGTTGCCTAATTCATTAAAACCCAGTTTTCTAACTCATTCTCTACAAATTTATTATTTTGGGCTTTTTAGGCTCAAGTCTATATACTTTTTGGTCTAGGAGTTCAAATCAGGTCTTTACAATTAATGCCATCTGTAGGAAGATTACCTGGGTGATAGTGAGTACAACGTTCAACCATGGTAGGTAGGTTTAGGTCCACACCAAGAAGAATCCATAGGATCCTAACGTGAAAATCCTTTTGTTAACCTCAAACGTAGAAGGGATCGGGAGGGGAGTGTGCATATTGTCCAGTCTGGTAAGAGTCAGTCCCGGGTAAAAGCCATCTCTCTCGCGAGGAAGATACCAGAGCCCTGCAACTAGAGGTTGACCATCTGGAGAGAAAGCTGCGTCATGCACAACGAAAGTGAACCCCTGCTAGCTCTGACGCTTCCTCTGATAACAGAGAGGATGCCTGATGCGAACCTCAAACGACACGCTTTGAGACCCAACAAACAGTATTGGAATAATTGCCCAAGAAAGCTAAAATTCAGATTTTGATAGAACCCTGACCCAACGTTTATAAGTGAAACACGAACCAAAGGTATAAGTAACAGACCTTGACCTAATGATTATAATGGAATCATGAACCAAAGGTATAAAGTTTGAACGCCACAAGGAAGAATCCCTGATAAGTTCTCAGTTCTTGAAGAACCAAAGGAAGAGCAAAACCTCACCTTTTCTGATTTTTATTCAATCATCCCTTATTACAATGAGTGCATGCTATTTATAAGGCATGACTGAAAATAGAAAAATATAAAAAACGTACTAAATAATAAAACCCTAAATAAAAGTTGATTTGGTCTGAAATTAGCATATCCCAAATAGGAAAAATAGCTAAAAACGTTCTAAATAATAAAAGCCTAAAATTAAGGTAGATCTAGTCCAAAAATAGATGCTCCAGACTAGGAAAAATATCTATTAACTGATATGGAGCTGAAAAATCAATCAGCCATTAATCCACGTCATAAAT
>NW_027069647.1:1048569-1071910 GCF_002906115.3 Quercus suber | reverse complement strand
TACTAAATAATAAAACCCTAAATAAAAGTTGATTTGGTCTGAAATTAGCATATCCCAAATAGGAAAAATAGCTAAAAACGTTCTAAATAATAAAAGCCTAAAATTAAGGTAGATCTAGTCCAAAAATAGATGCTCCAGACTAGGAAAAATATCTATTAACTGATATGGAGCTGGAAAATCAATCAGCCATTAATCCACGTCATAAATTAAGCCCAATTAAGCCAGATCAGCCCTCAATAGCTTGAATTAAATTTATTACGCCTTCATCTTCCTTTGGGCCAAGCTTAGAATGTCTTACGTTAGAATCAGCCCAAATCTCTTGAATCAGCCCATTAAGTGCTTCTTTGATCTTCTTGGATCTTGCTTTAGTAATAGGCCCAACTGGAACATGCAATGGATCCTTGAATGCTTGTTGATTCTCATCACAGTGCAAATGAAGTGTTGACGAGATGTCATGGCAAAGGTGAATATTGGCATGGTTGTGGTGCAAGTGAAGTGTTGACGTGACTTTATGTTGAAAAGGCTTCATTAAAAAAGATGAGTGCAAATATTGCTTCAGTATACAAGTAATGGTGATGCTTCAATGCAAATGCAAGAGTTGGCCCAGCTTCATGACAAAGACAAGTGTGGATCACCTTCATACAAAAACAAGTGCTAGCATTACTTCATTGCCAACATCAGAGCCAGTATGACTTCAAAGACAAGTATTGGAAAAGATTGTAACAACATGAAGGCATATGTCACTGCAAGTACGTTGCTATGCAAAGCCACCAAATGAAAGCAAACACTTCTATGAGAGCGTAAGTGTAAAGTTTGATGTCAAAACCCAAAGATCAAGAAAATTGTGCTACAAAACAAAAAAACAAAGAACTTGTCACAAGAAAATCTCATAGCACGTATTAAAAAAAAAAAAAAAAATCTTGAAAGCAGAAGAAGAAAGCTGAAGGTCGAGCATGTGCCTCAATGATGAAGGAAGGCAAATAACATGCCTTTATATAGAAAATTTCTGAGATAGCATGCAAGAAAAATGAAGAAAGTCAGCAAACTATTAAATGGTTCACCAATCGACCAATGGAAAAAAATGGTGTTCGCGTGCGTGAAAATAGCATACGCTCAAAGTGAGATTTTGCAAACTCACAGCACTCAAAATCAAAGAAGTCTGCACCGAATTTTGAAAATAAAATTCAGCAAACAAAAGAGACATTTAGTAAGTTTCTTGGCACCGTCCTGTCAGAGCAGCCAGTGTCAGAGTGGACTAAGATGGCAACAAGCCCAACAATGCCTGCGGACTTCTCTTTCAGATTTGCGGAGACCCTGAGATCACTTCACAAAACTGAACCCACTTCTTCACCTTCAAGTCTAAACACAGGCGCTGCCTTGTCAGAGCTGCAGAAAAGCCACATCAGTCCAATATAAGACAAATTCACACACGGCCTTCTCTTCCAAATTTGTGAAAATCCAAAGATCATTTCATGAAACTGACCCCACAGGGATCTTAAACAGACAAAGATCTCCAAAACCCAGAAAAGTCAGTCTCAACGGAGAAACCACGCACCTTCACGCGCCGTAAAAAGCTTCAGAGGGTCGCGGCCTGCTCCTTCGTATTTGTACAAACCCAGACTTCATTTCAAGGAAATGGCATTACCAGTCGATCCAGAAGGCTCCGATTTACAAAACCCAGAAAATTCGACCCCAAAAGCCTAGCCACGCGCCTCCACACGCCACCGTAGGCTTCGAAGATCATGGCCTCCTCCTTCACTTCTGTGTAAATTGGGCCACCAATTTAGAAAACAGAAACTACCGCTAGATCCAGCGGCCCTAGATCTACAAAACCCAAGAAAATCAACTCTAGAAGCCTAGTCACGCGCCCCCACGCGCCACCAGTTGCTTCGGAGATCCAACCATCAAATCCATGCGCCTCTATCTTTGCTTACGCGCTCACACGCACCGAAAGATTCCTTACGCGTTGACACGCTCCATGACGTCATGGATGACGTCACCTCCCACTACGGTTTGACCAAACCGACCCGGTTTGACCCGTTGATCCTGACCCGGTCCGAACCGCCAAAAAAAAAAAAAGAAAAAAAAGAAAAAAGAAAAAAAAAAGCTTTGACCAAGTTAGACCTTTGACTTTGACCAAAAAGTCAAAATTTTCAAGACGAGCCTGTCCCACTCAGTTTTTCGAGTACATTTCGATTTTGGGATCTGTTTCTTCATTCGAAGCTCAGAAATTGTGCAAACGTCTAATTTCCAAAAAGTTGACTTTTGCGTAAATGTTGACCAAAAGTCAAAATTTTTAAGATGGACTTATCTTGCTCAATTTTTCGCGTACATTCCAATTTTGGAGTCCGTTCCATCATTTGAGACTCGAAAATTGCACAAATAACCCAATTCCAAGGTGGTTGTCTTTTATGTTGAAATCAACCCAAAGTCAAGATTTTCGAGCCAGACTTGTCTTGCATAGTTTTTCATGACTTGGAAATCACCAATCTAACTCACATCTCCGAAGCACTGACAATGTCCAAAACTAAAGCTCTCGATATCAAAATTTGAGATTCATCCATCTAGTTTGGATTCTCTCAGGGTTATTCTCCAGTCTTCATCAAGGCTTCCCTTTCAAAAGTACAGATGAACTCACACAAGTGTGTCTTAAATTTGAAATTACATCGGGTCACCCGTCCAACCTACCATTCCCCTTTCGGTGCCGAACATTCCAACCTACCATTCCCCTTTCGGTGCCAAACATTCCCACCTACCATTCTTCATCTCTCTCACCTACCATTTTCGTTCCCTACCGGTCTCAAACCTACCATTCTCATCCACCGGTCTCACCAAAAATTCACGTCCGTCATTCTCAACTATCCATCCACCATTCTTCGTCTCTTCGCTATAAATAGAGGGGTCGGATTCATCAAGAACTGGTCCAAAAAAAAAAACACACTGAGTCATAAATGAAGATTTGCTTCTTTCAAATTTTCAAGTCCTCCTTCTCACAGCCATTTCTCACTATGGCTTCATCATTCTCAACACTCAGCAACCAATATCGCTTCATAATCAGTTTGAAACCGACCCTCTCATGGTTCGGTAGAAACCTTCTTCACAGCATCATTGTAGTTTTGAGATCCAAACAAATTTTGTTTCTCCACTTAACAACCACCTTTGTCCATAAAGTTATTCATAACAAGGCCTGCATCGACCTTCCATACTTCCGTGGATTTGGTTGACCAGGAAATCCAAGTCCAGCAGAGACACCGGTTCCTAATCTTAGGTCTCCCGCAGTCTCTTTCCAATTGTTTGGCCTTCCAACAGAAGCAGTGGTTCGAAACAAACAGCAACTTGGCTGGTTTTTAGGACCAGAATCACAAGTTAGCTCCATCTTTCATTTTTCTGTGGCTTTCCAACAAGTAGCAGTAAGTGAAGATGGTAAAAAGTGTTGGGGTATCCTACAAATTGTTTTCCATTCAACACTTGAAACGACCTCCGAGGCACCAATTCATCATAGTTCAGCCTTTGGGGCTGGTAAATGGTTGCCAAAGCCATATTCCATGTTCCCATCGGCGTGGGATCCAGAGGTCATCGTTACTGGTACCTTAAAACACACTTTCTGGAATTACTCCAACTTAAATTCAACTTGAAGTATTTCAGAATGAACTTTTCTGAAATTACTTCAACTTAACGTCTATCAGTATGGTCCCATTACGCACGCACATTCAATGACCTACTGTCAGACCCCATGCAAACATACAGCCATCCCATTTTCAAAGGTGTATCTCCTAGAAACACCTACACCAGAGGGTCCCCGACATACAGGATCAGAACCATGGTGGCATATGTTTCACCCATTCGCTTTGCTTCATCCCCATCTTCTTCACCACCAACACCGTCATCTCCAGAATCCATAAGCTTCTGAAATTACTTCAACTTAACCTAAGTAAAACGATGACGCAAGCGCACTCAACCACTTTCCCACATGGCCTCGCCGTAATCCGAAGTATACTCTTCTGATATAACTTCACCAGCGGTTCTTAAAAACACAAGGCTAGCCCCATGACTCTGCATGCTGTACCCAGCCACCATCCTCGCGTCTTCCCCATCTTCGACACCATGTGATCGCCGCCAACGATCCAGAAACACTCTTCTGAAGTTACTTCAACTTAACCTCTGCTGAGAAAGCTCGGTCATGTAAGTACATTCAAATACTTGCAAACCTCTCTTCAGCCTCATCAAAACCTTTCATATGGGTGGGTCTACTCCTCAGAAATTATCTCATCCTGCTGAAAGCTCTGCCACCTTCAGTTACTTCATTTGAAGAGCCAAGAATAAAAGTCTGTTTTCAAAACTCATTCTCACACCACACTCTGAAACTGTGTGTGTGAACGAGTCTCGAGGGGGCATTTGTAGACAGGAAAAATTCCCGACCTATCACAAGCTGACACGTCACACTACTAAGTCTACAAAATACGGTCAATTACAAAGCGCCGCGTATTGCTGCTAGGTTTTGCTATCATTACTCAGAAACCAACAGAAATTTGCCAAGTGTCATGCAAAAACCAATCACACATCATCGCACGTGTAAGCGATGACATAATCAGCCTCGCACGTGTAAGCGATGACATAAGCGGACTAATCAAGCGCTGCCACGTGTCACCAATCAAGCTCCGCCACGTGTCACTTACCTACCCCTAAACTCCTATAAATAGAAGCCTTCCTAAGGCATTTGAAGGAGATCTGAGGAGATCTAGAGAGCTAGGAGAAAGGGCATCAAGCCATTTGAAGCACTCAGAAGTCCAGAAGCTCTGCTGGAACCAAGCTCTAAAGCCTCCAAGAACTTCAAGAACTTCAACTTCGAATACGAAGAACATTCGAAGAGGAATCATCCAAATCATATTCCTAGATCTCAAAGTTCACTGGAATCAAGCTCAAAAGCCTCCAGAAACCTCACAAACCATAAATCAGTGAAGCTCTACGGATTCAAGCCTCTAAAGCCCCGAAGAACTTCCACCACAAACCTTCGAATACAAAGAACATTCGAAGATGAATCATCCAAATCATATTCCTAGATCTCAAAGTTCACTGGAATCAAGCTCAAAAGCCTTCAGAAACCTCACAAACCACAAATCAGTGAAGCTCTACGGATTCAAGCCTCTAAAGCACCGAAGAACTTCCACCACAAATCTTCAAAGACAAAGAACGCACCAAGAACACGAAGAACGTACGAAGAACATGAAGAACAAAGGATTTCTAACAAGCTCATAGCCAGAGATCCATTGTAATTCCGTTTCGAAGATCTTCGATCCATTCTTCAGCCAAATTGAAGGATATCTTGTGTTCAAATCAAAATCACATTACCACAATTCCAATCAACAAATCTTTTAAGAAGATCGAATCAGAGGATCACTCTTTTGTAATCACAGAGAATTGTACCACACATAATCATCAATACAAATTCGCATTTGTGAAACTATTTTACTTGTTTGACTTTATCTTGAACCGAGAAATTTAGTCGTCCACACCATAAACAAACAAAAAAATCAAATGAAGAAGAAGAAGAGTTGAGAGAGAGACAAACCTAAACGGTGTTGGCGCGATTGGAAGAGAGCGTGAGAGATATCCCAAATTCGAGCACAACCACTGAGCACAGCAAATGCCAAAATCCACTCAATAAGGTCAGTTACCTAATTGTAAAATTGAACCACCGATGAATGATTCAACGGCCACCGCAGTATTGTGTTTCAATTGCGAATCGGAGATCAGGGATTGAATTGGGAAGCTTCAGAGAGAGAAATAGGTGTACACGCAACGCAATGCAAGAGAGAGAGAGAGAGAGAGAGAGAGAGAGAGAGATAAGGAATATAATTTTTTTTTTTTTTTATAATTACTTTTGTTTGGTTACTGAGAAAATCAGAGGGAAAGTGTTTAAAGAGAGTGAGACTGAGAGTGAGAGGGCTGAATGTATTAGCTTAGAAAATCTGAGGGAAAGGGAAAGTGTTTAAGGTTATATTGTTTCTGTAAGTTTTAGATTTTAGAATGGTTTAGTGGGTATTTGTGGTTTTATTTAATTTTAAAATTTAGATGGGTTTAGTGGGTATTAGTGGATTTACCCATTTAGACCCATCTAATTAAATAACCTAATGGGTCTTTACCCATTTAACCCAAATATTTAAATGGGTTGGGTTAAGACTTATCCAAATAAGGTGGGTAATGAGCGGGTTCATGAATATGGATAAAAATTGCCACCCCTAGAAATTGACTGAAACGACCCGGATCATCTGAAACACAATAGAATGGGCTGAAATTTGATTCTGGGCTGAAAAGAGGGATTATGTTTCCAGTTTATATACTTGTACTAGATTTTACAATTGTTCTAGCCGAAACAGAATGATATTCACAATAGCCCCAGGAGGGGTGGCCTAGTTGGGAGAGATCCCACATGTAAGCACAAGGTCCCTTGTTCGAGTCGTGGTGGGTACCGTGTGGGAGGAGGGTTCCTAGCTTGCATTGTGCCTCTCCTACTGGCTCTCTTGGGGTGCTAGGGTGAGGTCTGTGACATTCCGGTCATAGTAGCTATGGCTCAATCCAATATTCCCTAGCGGGGGTTGCCCTTATTAGGTCACATCCTGAGGGGTTAGTTACAAATGGTCGCCCTCGCCTCCCTTTTTTTCAGCAAAAAAAAAAAAAAATGATATTCACAATATGACTCCAAATGCGTTTGTAGCAAAGCTTTTTACATTTTTTTAATATATTTCTCTTTTAGGAGGAAGAATTACCCTTATCAATGACATCATAAGTGAAGTGACATATGTTCTCCTATGCCTTTTGTGTTCATATTAAAGAGCGTGCTACACAAGTAGTCAATATATATATATATATATATTACTCTTTTGCTTATGATTCTTGGTAGAGTTGCTCTATTACCTCTCGCTTCGAAGTTTTGACATTTAAGAGTCTATTTGACATCAGTTTCAACTTTTTTATTTTAGTTTTTATGTACAGTTTTTTAAAATTTTACTTTTTATTTTTTATTTATTTTTATTTTTTACATTTTCAAAATTTTTCAAAATATAAATATATTTTAGCATACTTTTAATAAAAAAAAAAAGTTAACAAAAAAATAGATTAACTATTCTCAAATCTCAATCTCTCTCTCTTTGTATGGAAACATCGTGGTCACCAATTCTCATTCTGCCGCACCTTTAAAGTTGTTAATAAGAAATGTCATTAGCTTTAAGTTTTAACTTGACCGACTCTATTCCTTTTTAGTCTTCTCTATTTTGGCTTTCAGCGTGTTTGACACTCTGGTCTTGACACCAATTTTCCAAAGCAAAAGACCTTTGTGACGGGAAAGGACAAGCATTGATTGAGCTTTTGACAAAACTGAGTGCTGGAATACTTATTATTTTTTTATTTTTAAGTATTGAAGCCTTTACTCTTTAAGGAAAAAAAAGTGACTAAGTTTTAGGATCAGTTTGGTTGGAAGAGTGAAAAAATGAGAATATGAAAAATTAGTAGGATGATGAAAAAGTGGGAGAATAGAAAAGATTTGGTTTTCCCTCACGTGTGTTTGGTTAGAGAGGTAGAAAAGTGGGAGGGTGGAAAACTTTTTTGTTTAGTTGAAGAGAAAAAGGAAATTATGAAAAATATAGTTTATGTAAATTGTGTATTATGTCTTTGTTATATAATATATAAGAAATAAATATATTTACACTCATTAAATAATATAAAAATTAACATAAATACATATATATATTTATTTATAAGAAATAAATATATTTACACTCATTAAATAATATAAAAATTAACATAAATACATATATATATTTATATTACTTTTCTTTATTATTATATATAATTTTAAATTTATGGGCAAACAAAATTGATTACGTAGACTTTATCCACATGACCATACATAGATTGGGAAGATATTTTCAAAAAAAAAAAAAAAAAACTTTATTCACATGGGTGACCGGGCAAATTGGGCAATTGGGCAAACTTGGCAAAATATCCTTCACCTAGCAGCAAAACAATTCACTTGACAGCAATTCAACTAGTTTTTAACACAAAGTGAGGGTATTTGTATAAATTACATCATTCAGCATCTTTTCTCCTTAGTTTTCCCCCAAAATTGGGAGGACAACAAAATGTGGGCCCAAAGGGATTATTTTCCTCCCCTTTTTTTGTCTCTCTTGTTTTTTTCTCCTAAACCAAACAAGAGAAAATGCTATTTTTCACCCTATTTTTCTCTCCTTATTTTCCATCCTCCTTATTTTCACCCCAACCAAACATACTTTTAAGCTACAGTGAGCTGCTAATTCGTACTCAAATTATTTTGAGTTTCTCTTATTTGCTGTAGAGTATTCTTTGAGGGTATTGGTTGCTAAATTGACTATCCTCATTACAATGCTCTAAGCTCATATTTTTAGCAAAATATAGCCAAAAGACTTTGTTTAGTCATCTACAACTATAATAGAAAATGACCAATTTTTTTTAATGAACGAAAAAAAAAAGGCTCATATGGCACAGTATCATTGCCCTAACCCACCTACATCCAAATTCTATGGCGTGAGACCAACAAAGCTGCTTGAGGCTATCCATGTGGGACATCATTTAAACTGAAGCGTCACGACTCAAACCACAACCCTCAGACTTGCAAGGGTGATAGTTCAAGAGATTTCTACCATCATGTTGCCACCCTTTGGTCATAATAGAAAATGACTAATTTTATGCTGCACAAATTTTCTTTTTTTATTATATTATGTACAATATCTACCAAATTTTAACGGTTAATAAAATACTACCGTATAAAAATTAAAAAAAAAAAAGAAAGAAGAAGAAGAAGAAGAAGATGATATTGCATATACAGTGGTAGCTAAAGAATTTTTTTGGTCATTAAAAATTTTAATAAAAAAGAACTAGAATATATTTAGCTATCAATAACGGGAAAACGCGCACTTCATTATAGGTTGTCATTATTTATTGTTAATGTAGATAAGTGTGACCATTTCATTTTCTTAAGTTTGTATACAATTTTTATTTTTATGTTGTTGTCATTATCTATTTATCATTATTTTTATAAAAATATATTAAACTAAAGGAAAAAAAATGCAAAACTAACCCTTTAACTTTCGTCTTTTTTCATTTTAGTCCTCTAACTTTCAATTTTTTTCAATTCAAGGCTCTGTTTAAAATCTGTTAATATTGCCGTTACACACACCAAAACGACGCCGTTTTGCATGTGTTTTTTTTTTTTTTTAATAAATTCGGAATTAAAAGAAAAATCTAGGGAAAAAAAAATCGTAACATTCGTTTTATTGGCACTGAAAGGGTTGAGTATATTCTATTTTGGCCTAAAAACTAGTACGTTGGTTTATTACCGTTAAGAAAATCCAAGTCAAGCGCGTCGGCGTCGAAGCCAGCATTGAAGTAGTTGTCGAACACATGGGCTGGCATGTCCACATGGATGCCAGAGTGAAGTATGGGCTGGTTGTTGCAACTGTGAGCACCCAGCTGGTGCTGCAAGATAGTGCTATCAGGAGTAAGAGGACATGGACAAGGGGTTTGATATTCTTCATCATCATTTTCATGGCTTTGCCAAAGTGCTTAAACTGCTTAAACACATAATCTAATAAGAATGTTTCAACTCTGCCATGATCACAAATCCATGAATAGCCTCCTTACCTGTTCAAGTGTGACAAATAGCACCACAGTGAATGGACCTTGCCTTGAGATAGTTGGACGGACCTTGCCTCTATCCTCACAGTCTTCATGGCACACCCTCACCGATTTAGAACTCCATCACCAGGGCGGAGAGCATCAAGGGGTTTGATATTCTTCATCATCATTTTCATGGCTTTGCCAAAGTGCTTAAACTGCTTAAACACATAATCTAATAAGAATGTTTCAACTCTGCCATGATCACAAATCCATGAATAGCCTCCTTACCTGTTCAAGTGTGACAAATAGCACCACAGTGAATGGACCTTGCCTTGAGATAGTTGGACGGACCTTGCCTCTATCCTCACAGTCTTCATGGCACACCCTCACCGATTTAGAACTCCATCACCAGGGCGGAGAGCAGGGGCGGCGAGGTTCCTCGCCACTGGTGATCAGTCGCTCTCTCTCTCTCTCTCTCTCAAACCGGCTCTCTCTCTCTCTCTCGGACTCAAAGGTGCTAGGGATTTGATTCTTGAATCCTTATTTTTTTTGTTTTGATTCAGGGAAGGGGAACGATGACGTCGTTCCCCTTAATGTTTTCTTCTTCTTCTTCTTCTTCTTCTTTCTCTTCTTTTTTTTTTTTTTTTCCAGATTTTTCTTTTAATTCCGAATTAAAAAAAAAATGCAAAAACGGCGTTGTTTTGGTGTGTATAACGGCAATATTGACAGATTTTAAACGGAGCCTTGAATTTAAAAAAATTGAAAGTTAGACTTAGAGGATTGAATTGACAAAACTAAAAGTTAGAGGACTGAAATGAAAAAAATGCGGAAGTTAGAGGGTCAGTTTTGCATTTTTGCCTAAACTAAATGACAAGACTTAACCCACTGACACTGTATTAAATTGGTCTACACTCATCCATACATAAATAATACACTAAGTGTCTACTTAACTAATCAAATGCTTAAAAAATCACTAACTTTACCTTTTTTTTTTTCTTTCTTGAATCACTAACTTTATAACAAATTAAAAACTATTGTAACATGATAACAATACACACACATGTAACAAACCCTTTATATTGCCTAATTATTAAATTCTATATAGTTAAATTATATTTTTACTATATACGCACACATTCATATACATCACAATTCACACAAATAACATTATAAAAAATAATAGTAATATTAACTTACACAATCAGTGTTAGTCTATCAGACACATACTCACATAATATAATATAAATTTATACTAGAAAGAAAGATACTTATAACTCACAAATACTCACTTTGTACTCTTAGAGTAGGAGATGTTAAGATGGTCAGATAGAGAATAGAGATGAGATGAAATTTATGAGAATGAGGCCAAAGATCAAATTATAGAAAAATAAAGATCTATGAGATAGGCTAATATGTGATCAACGTGTGCAAAAATATTTTTAAGAGTAAATTAAACTAATGAAACATATCTTATATATATATATATATATATAAATTCAAGTCAAGGGCTTCAATTTAACCCCTTGAACATAAAATGGTGCCCCCCTGATTGCATGCTTTAATATTTTATATTAATCAATGAACTTTTTTTTTTAAAAGGAAAAATCGATGAACAGTTAAAATTAGATAAGTGTAGTATGAAAATAGTGGTATAACTAAGATTTGACTTTAATTAGAAGTAAATTTTAATGACACATATTTCTTCATACACTTATATACATAGATTATACATGCACACAATGCACACAATTTATACGTATATCTATACACATATACATATAATTAAAACTAATATGTACAATAAATAAATGCCGCTCATTTGAATATTAAGTGGTTTTTTTTAAACATTTGAATAAGTTGTGCTGCAACTTTTCATGGTCAAAATTTCACTTATAATTCTTATAAAATGATCAAAGTATGACAAATATAAATCACATGGTAACCAAATTCTTAAACATTATGTCAACACCGGATTTAAGCCTTGACATCCACAGATTGAGGTCTTGGTGACATATGTATATAACGACTTGTGCGTGACATTTGGGGTGATGTGTGCATATGAGTGTGCCTTTCATTTCTTATTCATTTTAAGGAGTTGCCACCAATAATTGATTTTCTAAGTTGTAATTGGTCACCTCTAGGTTTAATCTTTTTACCTAATTTAGCAAAGAAAAACCTAAGGGCTTATAAAGTTAAAATGGAATATAAAAAAAATGTCTTGACCTAGAAGACATAGACTCTCGAAAGCTCAGTTACATGTGGAGCAATTTTTAGACACCCTCAGAACACTCATCTTTTGATATTACCTTATTTTGAATACGTTCCTGTAATTCACTATTTGAAAGGTTACTTAAACGTTTGGTATTTGATAAAAACATTTTAAATATCCTTTCGGTATTTTAGGAAAATATGATTTTTGTTTTTGTGTCCATTTAAGAATTACTTATTTTCGGCAGCTTATTTGTATAATTAATGTGAGACCCAAAAAAAAAATCTAGCTTTTTTTTTATAAAAAAGATGAAACATATTTGGAATGAAGCTAATACAAAAAGTAGTGTAAGACCCGTAAATGGTAAATAATTTAAGCAAAAAGCTAACTTATAATTTGTTGCCAAACTCTCTCAAAAATTGTTCCATTTCTGAAAAGAGGAAATTCCATGGTTATTTTGAAAAAGAAAAGTTTATTTTGAATAAGGAAATTTATTTTCAAAGAGGTGAAAAGTTCCCTTCGAAAAGGGAAAACAAAAAGAGGTGAAAAGTTCAAAGGAATTTTGGAAAAGTAATTTTGTTTTCAAAGAACAAATATGCCATGATTTTCTTGGGAAAGAAATTCAAAGAAAAGACCACTGATTTTATGAACATTTTTCAAAAAAAATCTCATGAATTTTTGAAAAGTTTTCTTTAAATGAAAAGGCCCCATGAGTTTCTGGAAACGTATAAATATTTGTAAGGTAACTTAAAATTTTGGCATTTGGATTTTTGGAATAGGTTTAATTTGAAACTATTTTGAAATATGCATGCTTCAATCAAATATTTGTTCGTGGTTCAAAAAAAAAAAATTGAAAAATAAGCGGCATTTTTTAATTACATATGACTCCTCTCTTATTATTATTTTTTTAAATTGTTTTTATTAATTTTATAAAATTTTCATGCGAGAAATTTTATTCTATTTTTTAAAAAATTTATTACTAGTTTGAATTTTGAAGTTTGAATACATTCTTAAGCATATTCATCCAATTTCGAACACACATACATTTATTCATCACAAACAGAGATTATATTACATGATAGAGAGTCACACAAAATACAAAAAGTACTACACCCATGATAAAGAGATACATAAGAATGCATACATAGCAATACCCACACATAATTGATATCCATAAACCCATCAAATGATCGATGATTCCATTCTCTAGTTACTTTTGCTCGAGAAATTCGACGACTCCTCGAAGAGCAACATTGGGATCTTCACTCTTCAAAAGTTCCTCAGCAATTTCAGCTGGAGTAACTTGTTTATTCTTCAGCAATGCCTCAATCACTTCAAAGAGTTGGTGGTCACCATTGATACCAAGATAATTAGAAACCAACTGCTTTTAAATGGTAAATAATTTAAGCAAAAAGCTAACTTATAATTTGTTGCCAAACTCTCTCAAAAATTGTTCCATTTCTGAAAAGAGGAAATTCCATGGTTATTTTGAAAAAGAAAAGTTTATTTTGAATAAGGAAATTTATTTTCAAAGAGGTGAAAAGTTCCCTTCGAAAAGGGAAAACAAAAAGAGGTGAAAAGTTCAAAGGAATTTTGGAAAAGTAATTTTGTTTTCAAAGAACAAATATGCCATGATTTTCTTGGGAAAAAAAATTCAAAGAAAAGACCACTGATTTTATGACCATTTTTTTAAAAAAATCTCATGAATTTTTGAAAAGTTTTCTTTAAATGAAAAGGCCCCATGAGTTTCTGGAAACGTATAAATATTTGTAAGGTAACTTAAAATTTTGGCATTTGGATTTTTGGAATAGGTTTAATTTGAAACTATTTTGAAATATGCATGCTTCAATCAAATATTTGTTCGTGGTTCAAAAAAAAATTGAAAAATAAGCGGCATTTTTTAATTACATATGACTCCTCTCTTATTTTTTTTTTAAAATTGTTTTTATTAATTTTATAAATTTTTCATGTGAGAAATTTTATTCTATTTTTTAAAAAATTTATTACTAGTTTGAATTTTGAATACATTCTTAAGCATATTCATCCAATTTTCGAACATACATACATTTATTCATCACAAACAGAAATTATATTGCATGATAGAGAGTCACACAAAATACAAAAAGTACTACACCCATGATAAAGAGATACATAAGAATGCATACATAGCAATACCCACACATAATTGATATCCATAAACCCATCAAATGATCGATGATTCCATTCTCTAGTTACTTTTGCTCGAGAAATTCGACGACTCCTCGAAGAGCAACATTGGGATCTTCACTCTTCAAAAGTTCCTCAGCAATTTCAGCTGGAGTAACTTGTTTATTCTTCAGCAATGCCTTAATCACTTCAAAGAGTTGGTGGTCACCATTGATACCAAGATAGTTAGAAACCAACTGCTTGAACCCATCCATGATTAAATATGACATGTGCACATGCATGTCCATGCGGCCTGGGCGCAACAAAGCGGGATCAAGCTTCTCAAGCTTCTCCTTATGATTGGTGGTGAACACAATAATTCTCTCTTCTCCACAGCTTGACCATACTCCATCAATGAAGTTCAATAAACCGGATAATGTGAACTAAAAAAATAACATGATCGTAAATATTGTTATAGTGAAATCATAAGATAAAGTCATTTGCATTAGCTAGTGTGATAGTACTGGTAATAGTTGTTGACATACAGAATCATGACATATGTATTCAGTACGTGGAAGTTGTGCTCAACAAACAAAACTCCAAATTCCTATGGGTTCTAGGAAAGATGATTTTGGTATGCAACCTTATTCCCCCTTTCTTCTTTTTCTTCTTCTTCGTTTGTTTTTTTTTTTTTTTGGTGGAAACTGTTGATTCTTAAACTCAAACCCAATAGTATAGGCAGGAAAAATCTTCTGCTATGGTAGAAACTAATTAGACGGGAGAGTTTGGCATCATTTTTAAGTTTTAACTTTTATGTACAGTTTTTAAAAATTACTTTTTTCTTCTATTTTTTTCTCATATTTTTAATTTTTTTTTTTCAATGTATAAGTATATTTTAATAAACTTTTATAAAAAAGTTTTCAGCCAAAAAACTAAATAAAAAATTTCCAAACCGACACCATTATGCTAACTATCTCATAAAAAAAAATTATATCCACATCAAACAAAAACTGGCACACACGCTTGAGTCATTGAAAAATATGAATCATAGGTCCTAAAACTGATAGCTATATTGACAAAATTAAATGAACCGCATTCAATTATATAGCTAGATAGAGATATTGTCAAAAGGAAAGTACTATATCTATATATTTGCACTATAATTTAAAAGAACTAGTCAAATGATTTGGAGAAATTTTAATTATAACATTCTTTCCTATTAAAAATAAGTTTATAATTGAAAGCGAGGATATTTGCTTCACTTATAATCTATTTTAATGAAATAAACATCTAATGTCAGACCTCAGCATACAACACAACACATTTTTAGCAGATCAAATCTATCTAAGAATCACACGAAACTGTCTGAAATATATAATAATCTAATTACCACCATACTAGTTTTTATGAGAATAAAGAAAGTTAACCTTAGGCTTTTTCAGAAGATCAGAATTTTCCTCTTTATCTCGATCTTCCAACTTTGCACAATCAATATCCTCAATTACCATTATTGAACGATTAGATGTGGAAAGAAATATCCTTCTCAACGCTGAATCTGAGCGTATGCTTGTAAGGTCCAAATCATAGACATCAAACTTGAGGTAATTAGCCATGGCAGCAATCAAGCTTGATTTACCAGTACCCGGAGGCCCGTAAAGCAAATACCCTCGCTTCCATGCCTTGCCAACTTTCTTATACCACTCCTTTCTACTAATAAACTTGTCCAGATCATCCTTGAGCATCCTCTTCTGCTCTGGGTCCATTGCCAACTTCTCAAATGTAGTTGGGTGTTCAAGAATAATAGAACTCCATTCACGACCAGGTGTACCATAGACGAAATCACGGCTATAAAGCTTTAACACCCTTTCTGATTCTTGTATAGCCTTAGAACGAGATATTACTTCAGGTAAATAAGACTCTAGCACAACCTCTTTGAGTTTCTTATCAAAGGAAAGCGTAAAATATCTTCGACATTCACGGCCATCAAATCCTTTTTCTGCATGTAACTTCCATTTGAGCCCTTTAATGCCTTGAAAGGAATCAATAACCTCTGCACCCGGTACTACATCAAAGGTTGGCTCTCTTGCCTAACGGTTTTGCCAACATTGAGATGTTTTGATGAATCAACAATCTTGGTACGGAGGTAGGTTGAGGCAACATCATACATTTGATTGTCACTGAGACCACAATCCGTGCGAAAGAAGAGAGTGATTTTAGGCGAACAAAAATATTCTTCATAGATGGAGAAGAGATTATTGCGGAATGAGCAAGGTACGAGTCCTTTTACCAGGGACATAGTACAATCACACCAGCAGCTGTGACCAAAGATGTAAGCATCTCCATGAAAGTTAACATGGTTTGAAAATTGAGGGTCAATCACCCCTCTTCCAATCCTGTAAAAATGAAACGATGTAGTTAAGGATACAATTTTTACGCCTTGAGGGCTGCAATATAGAAGTTTGGACACCAAGTATACATTTCTTGGTTTGCTATGAAAGTTTTGAGTCACTTCACAAGGATGACATCTGCCATAATTTGTTGGATAAATCACTATCTATGTGTTAATAAATTTAAATATAACCTTAAGCAAAAAAAAAAAAAAAAAAAAAAACCATATAAGCCCCAAGAAAATTAATCACACAACAACTCATTTCATGAAGAGCAAGACTTAAGTACAATTTTTAAGTGTCGTTCCTTAGGTTCCCATCTTAAAATTCCGCTATGTCAAATCTTTTTTTTTTTTTTTTCATAGGATGAAAGTATATTTTTTAGTTAAATAGTTACATGACTGAATCTTAAGAAAAGAACCAATGAACAAAACCTAAAGCATTGTACTTAAATTTTGTCATTTCGTGAAAATCCCTCTAACATAGAGAGACCAATCTATATATTATAATAAAATAGAGAATGCAATGCCCAAGTATATGCTCAAAACTTATTAAGTTCACAAGAAATTTGAAAAATACAATAATACCTCACTAGAAACTCCGGGAAACCAAGAACACAACAAGAGATCTCCGTACTGAACAAGGCACTAATTTTTTTTTTTAACACTGCTTGCACTCTACGAATGATTCTCTCTATTAGGTCCCGTTTTATAAACCCACTCGCGTCTCACTATTCTTGGGCGTATCTTTCAAGTCTTAAGTTTTTTAATTTTGAAACTCCAATGATCTTATCTGACAGAGATTGACTGACTTAAGTTTAAGTCATGTGGAAACTGAGAAGTAATAATTGATGAGAAACTTCCACGAAGTTGAGTGAGATTCCAAAAGAATGGTCAAGGCTGTTATCTTATTGATTGCTTGAGCCACTGTATTAGTATTAAAAAATAAAAATAAAAATGTGGACTGTTAATCACTACTTTCTTCATATTAGCCTTCCACTACTATCCGGATTTGGATCCTCTCCATTTCTCTTTGAAATGGAGAGTGTCCAGTTAAGGGCTGAGATTTAACTAAAATAAATCTATGTCTTGAAATATGCCACATCATTTAAAAGACACTGGACCTAACATTTCAAGGAGACTTAACGGAGCCAAGGAAAACAAACGTGAGTTTCAAAGTGTTCTTTCATTTGACTCTTTGGGGGTCTCTCCTCTCATCTCATCTCATCTCAGTTTCTTTCTCACTCTCAACAAAGCCCAGCCATGGCCGACTTCTCCTTGCACGCACATCACAGCAACTGACAGTTCTTATGACCGGAATCACCCCGAAGATTTGATATCAGCTTTCTAAACCCCACCCAAAAAAAATCTTAGTTCAAATTTTGAAGATTTGATATATGGATGGTGTTCATGGGTCTGCGTTTTGAACGTTCAGAAGATTTGAAGATATATGTGTGTTTGGATGGGGTGTTTTGAAGATTTGATATATGGGTACTGTTCAGAAAGCAATAAAACGCCCCATCCAAATTTAGATCTGATATATGGTTTTGTTCTTTCTTATCTTGTTTTCTTTGTCAAAGAGCATCCTTTTCTTTCATTTATAGCACTAAAGATTATACCTTTCGTTGATTGAAAAAATTTCCTTTCCTTGCTTTAGATCTGTGGTAACTGTAGTAGGTGTATGAGTCTCTCCCATCTCAGTCTCTCTTTTTACCCTTGGGTCTCATTTTCTTTCAATTTTGAACAGTTTGATAACTGTGTTTTCTTGTTGAGTGTAAAGCTTGATGATTTTGCTTTGATTTGAAATTTGGGATTTATGGGTATGACCCGAATGCCTGTGATTGAATAAGTGACTGCTTATAGTTGGAGTGTGATGGGTCTCTTCAAATCTATGCTGGTAGTTTGGTTTTGTGTTTACAAGAATTGATTATTAAAGAATGAGTACTCCTAAAACCTTTTGCTTTTCTTGCTAGAGCATCAGCCACACAATTACAAGAACGACTAGTATGAGTAAATGCAAAGGACTGAAAAACCAAAACTTGACTGCGGATGTCTTCAATGACAACACTGTAAGATGAAAGGCCAGCATTATTTTGATTTAAAGTAGTGATGACCATTGCTGAATCCCCTTCGAAGATCATCAAGCTTTATACTTAATAATAAAACTCAATCATCAAGCCAATCAAAAGTGAAACAAAAAGAGATCCAAGGGGTTCGGACCGTTCGGTAAACAAAATAAATAAATAAATAAATAAAGAAAAAAAAAAAACAGAGAGAGAATCATACACCAACTACAGTTACCCCAAATCTATAGCAAAGAAGGGGAAAAAATTCAATTAAAGAAAAGCATAATATTTCGTGCTATAAATGGAAGAAAGGTATGATCTTGGCAAAGATAACAAGAAAAGAAAGGAAAAAAAAAACATAAATTTGATATCAAAATTTCCTTTAGAAACAGAGGTGGATGGCTGAAACACAGTTGTGGTGGATGGCTGAAACACAGTTGTTGCACAACTGTGTGTAGGTGCAAGGAGAACTGGAGAAGCTTGACCATCGCTGGGTTTGATGGGAGGGAGAGAGAAACAGAGAGGAGAGGGATAGAGAGTTAAAGAAGAAAACGTGAGTTTAGCTTTTTACTCAGTTAAGTCTCCTGTTAGTGCTTTAAATGACATGGCATATTTTAGGCCATAGATTTATTTTAAATCAATCTCAGCCCTTAACTGGACTCTCCCCATTTCTAATGAAATGGAGAGGATCCGAATCCCTACTATCAAGCTGCCGAAACTCCTAAGGATAATTTTTTTTTTTTTTTAATTAGGGGCTTAAATATGATGTTAGTTTGGGTAATGTGATTGGATAATTTTTGTTTTAGGTATATAAGTAGAGAGAATATTTGATATGCAATGTAAAGTCATGTTTTATCATGGTTTTAAATTATATATCTATGAGACACATGTATATGCACTTGTCTACATCATGTCTTAATATAGCATTATTAATGAGTGGAAGAAGGTAAGAGAATTGGGCATGCTTTCATTTCGTGTTATGCAATCTGTGAACACAACAGAAATTAGTTGATTTTCATGGTGTTGTTACTCTTTTTTTTTTTTTTTTTTTTCATTTCATGATTAAAAAAATATATATATATCCTTGAGAATTCTCAAAAGTACAATGAAGCTACTAAACTAATTTTTAATATCTCAAATATATATGTTCTTTATTCTAATTTAGTTTACTTTTCTTTATAATATATTGCAAATTCCTAAAATGTCTTACATAAAATATCAAAAATAATTCATGCATCGCACAGGCAACTTACTAGTTTGTTTAATTACTGTACAAAAATTTAAATTTAAACAACAATAATAATATATATAACACACACTCATATATCAACATTAACTTAACATTATCTCTAGAATTTAGCTTCAAGAAAAAAAAAAAAAAAGAGAGAGAGAGAGAGAGAGAGAGAGAGAGAGAGAGAGGAATGACGTTCCTTTGTTTGTTAGAAAGAAAAACAAAAAGAGGAAGAATGAAAGGGAAATGATTTTGTGGAATCCATTATTTCTCCCCTCCTAAAATAGGCTTTGATTTTTTTTTTTTTTTGGTGAAATGACTTTTATATCCTTATTAATTTATAATTAAAAGGATAGAAGTGTAAAATACATTACATCTTTTTTCATTTCTCCCCTTATTTTCTAAGCGCTTTTTCGTCGAGGGTGGTTAGGAAGTACTTTAATTGCTTTCTCCACTCTTTTTCCTCTCCCTTCCCCTTTTTCCTTTCTCTTCTCTTCCCTCCCCTTCTACTCAACCAAATATAATCTTACACGGTGTTTGGTTGTAGCTATGGAAAGGAAAAAGAAAGGAAAAGATGAATGAAAGATAAAGAGAGAGGAAAAAGAAAAGAAAACAATTCCCTTTGATGTGTTTGGTCAGAGGAAAGAAAGGAAAGGAAAAAAAAAATGTAAGAGTTTTATCTTTCCCTTGTTTGTATGCAAAGAGAAGAGATTTCTTTGTACCCTTATTAATGATAAGAAAATTCATATATTAGAAGAACAAAGTTTAGCTAGGTTACAATCTTGCTTAATAAAATAAATATTACTATATATTTTGAAAATCTAACCAATGAATTGCATATTCTTTACGTTCTTAATTAACATATCAAATTTTGAGTTAATTGGATATTTTTTACTATATGATCTACATGCTTATATTTTATGCATAATTTTAAATTATAAAAATTTACAATTTAAACAATTTATTGATAACGTAGCTATTGATCTTTAGTTTTCTAGAAATTTTGCAAGCATGGAGGATATAAGAGCATTCGCATCAGCTCTTGTAAATTTTATGTCTATTTTACATGAAAAAACCTACTTTTTCTATTTTACACGTCCACTTTTTCAATACACCCACATCAGTTTATCTATTTTCCACATTTATTCAATAAAATATTCATTATTTTACAATTTTTTATTATTACTCCCTCACTGCCCCTCTCTCTCACAGACCCACAGCCACCATCATCACCGCCCAGCCACCATCACCACCATCATCAGAAACCAAAAGCCATTAACCCACACAGATCAACCAAAATCAAAGAAAAATCAACATCAGATTAACCTCAATCTCCACCCAAAATTAAAGAAAAATCAACATCAAATCAACAGCCACCATCACCACCCAACCACCATCACCACCATCATCAGAAACCAAAAGCCATTAACCTACACAGATCAACCAAAATAAAATAAAAAGCAACATCAAATCAACCCCGATCTCCACCTAAAATCAAAGAAAAAATCATCGATCGATCATCGCCGCCATCGATCATCGATCATCGCCGCCATCGATCATCGCCGCCATCGATCATCGATCATCGAGACCTCGCCACGCTCATCGACCATCGATCATCGATCATCGCCACCATCGATCATCGATCATCGAACATCGCCGCCACGTTGTGACCCACAGGGTCGATCTCGCCACGCTGTGAACTCCGGTGGCATGCTTTGAACGAGAGAGAGATGTGAGACAGGTAAAGAGAACTGAGGTTGAAAGGATTGTGGAGAGAAAGAGAGGGCAGCATCTGAGATAGAGAGGGAGCTGAGTGTCAGTTAGAAAGGAGAGAGAAAAAACTATGAAAAAAATAAATACATGAGCTACAGTGCCCGTGTAAATTTACACGGGTACTGTAGCTCTTTTATAATTTTACACAAGTTTAAATGATTTTAAAAGAACTGATGTAAAGGGTTTTTTGGTTCAAAATGTGTAAAAGTGGTCAAAATGTGTATTTTACACATTTATAAAAGAGCTGATGTGAATGCTCTAAGAAGAAGATGTAATTCAATAGTAGATTTCTCAAAATTCATCTCCAATAAAAATATATTGAGTAAAGTTGTAATTTAAGACTACAATTAATTTTGTAACTAAATTTGGTTCATATTAAAATACTTGTAATTTCTTTAAAATGTTAAGTCGTAGAGCTCATGTAATTAATTCTCTACCTCCTTTCCATTTCCGCCCAAATTGGGCGGGTACCAGTGGGCCTCACGGAAATATCATTACTCCGCCTCGTTCACTTTTCTCTTCTACTTTACAACCAAACAAAAGAAATGACGTCCCTTCCTTACTCTTCCCTTCTTTTCTCTTACCTTCTCCCATTTCCAAACATAGCGTTAGTCTTTGAGTTTGAGTTTGCTGACATAGCGTTGGCCAAAATAGCTAACTATTTTTTTTTCTCAAACTATCTAGTTAGTAGTTTCAGTTTTGAAACTATATAATTTAGTAGCACCTCGAGTCTTAGAGGCTCGATGTTGGCACATAAAAATCGAGTTTTTAACACTCGAGGTCCAACCCAATAAAACATAAACCAGAACAGAGAAGGGGGATAAGCCAGAGAAACAAAAAAAAAAAAAAAAAAAAACCAGAATGAGAAGAACGCAGAAAAAAAAAAAAAAAAAAACGGAGAAATCCAGATCGGATCACTACCCAGGCCGCGCGACCCAGGCGCGGGCGCGAGCCCAGGCGCGCGAGCCTGGCGTCGCGCGGCCTGGGTCGCGCGCGGCCTGGGCGTCGCGCGACCCAGGCCGCGCGACGCCCAGACCGCGCGACGCCCAGGCAGCGCGCCGCCCAGACCGCGCGCCAGCCGCGGCCGCGCCTGGCTGGTGAGGTGAGCTCCTTCTCTCCCTCTGAGCTCTTTCCCTTCCTCTGATCTGAGTTTGGATTGAGATGCATGGATTTGAATTTTTGAAATTTGTTTTTGGTATTTTCGCTGGTTACAGACTTAGAATTTATAAATTTTTTTTTTTATTGGACCTCGAGTTTAGAAACTCGATTTTTATGCCAACATCGAGCCTCTAAGACTCGAGGTGCTACTAAATAATATAGTTTCAAAACTGAAACTACTAACTAGATAGTTGAGAAAAAAAAAATAGTTAGCTATTTTGGCCCATAGCGTGTCTCTTGTTGGCTTGCAACTTTCATTATCCGTAACTGTTTGCTTTTGAAAATTGGTGTTAAGCGTGTTTTTTTTTCCCCGACTGAAAGTGTGAAAACTGGAAGTTTTAAAAGGGAAACAACAGAGAAAACTTCATCAAATGCCCACTTCACCATCCCAACGTCATATTAAAATACAAACTACTATCTTCACGGATTCTACCAACCAACCATCATTCATATAGCGTTTTCAGTGTCAGAATCTTTGAAATAAATAACCCATAATAATGCATTTGTTTTTTTTCATTTCGAAAGACTTGTATATTATGCCGTAGCTTTAAGACACAATGTTTTTGCTTTTTTTTTTTATTATAAAGATTTATTTGGAAACAACTTATTTAATTAGAATTAAAATTTAAAAAAAATAGTTTTAAATAAACTAAATAATATAATAAAATTATAATAATATAAAAAAATACAGTAAAATTTATAAAATAATAGTTAAATAAGAT
>NW_027069647.1:958941-1047457 GCF_002906115.3 Quercus suber | reverse complement strand
TTGTGAAGCTCTCTTTTTTTGATAGAGTGTGAAAACTGGAAATTTAATGGGGGTGTACGTGCTCCCTCCCATAGCTTCCAACAACAGAGAAACTTCATGTGTTCGAATCAAATGTGTGGGCGACAGCAAAAGAGTTAAATATTATTTATATATTCTTGAAGTCGACTCCAGGGTTTTTTAAAAAATAACTATAAATTTCAAACTATATTATTAGTTAAGCAAGTGTTTGAAACATATTTGGTTTATAGCAATTCGACTTTTCTGGAGTCGATTTCGCCCTTTGAAAATCCACTAGGAAATCGAGTTTCTAAAACTCGATTTCCAAAATCGAGTTTCTAACACTCGATTTCCTAGTGGATTTTCAAAGGGCAAAATCGACTCTAAAAAAGTCGAATTGCTATAAACCAAATATGTTTCAAACCTTGCCTAACTAATAATATAGTTTTAGAAATTTGGTTATTTTTTAATAAAATCCTCGACTCCACAGTCCTTAGCACTTTCCCTTCGCCTACCTGGCTTCAATTGTGGTGCTAATCGAGTCCGTTCTTTTTGTCTTCTCATGCGTATGTAAATGCATCTACAAATAATGTATTTACTAGTTTTGATTTTTTTTTAAAATGAATAAATATTGATTTAAGTTTTTTTATTATTTAGCTATGAAGTAAGTTGACGACTTGACTCCATAGCACTTTCCCTTCACCTAGCTACTAGCTTCAATGTTTTTGCTTCACTTTTCTTGACATATTTCTGGTGTTAATGGAACCTCTCATTAACCTCTACGCGTTTTTTTAATGTAGAAATTTAAGTTATTTATTCATTTTTCTATTAAAACAACTTAATTATCATTATTTTGAAAATATATTTAATATATTGATTGTCCTTATACAAGAGATATTAAATTAGAGGGAAATAAATATAGAAAATTTTTGTTTGACTAGAGCTTAGCTTTTAGCTTTTATATATAACTTTTTAAAATCTCTTTTCTTTTCTTTTTTTTCTAAAATTTTCCTAATTTTTTTTTCAAAGTAAAAATATACTTTAAATACACTTTTAATAAATTTTTTTCAACAAAACAATTAAATAAACCGTTCTCAAATAGACACAAATTAACGCGTAGTTGAACCACATTCAAATCAACTATGTGGCCAAGAGCAAAGGAGTAAAAGACATTTTTTTTTTTTTTTTGATGCAAGTAAAAGACATTTGACCTAATCTAACCCCTCCATCAATCCCAACGTCATATTAATACATAAGATAATTATTGGATACTCTGAAAATATACTTCATCCATCTCACTTAGGGGTGGGCCCTATAGTGGGTGAGATATCACAAAAAAAAAAAATTCACACAAGCAATATTATAACAACAAAAAAAAAAATATATGTATATATATATATATTTTTTTTTTTTTTTTTTTTTTTTGGGGGTGTTTGGTAAAAATGAAAATGTTTTAATAGAGAAAATTACATTTTCTGAAATAGTGCTTGTTTCCAATTTGAGCTCCCAAATTGCCACAAATTTTTACCCTAGGATCATTTTTCATGAATAAAAGCTTTTGCTCATATAATTATAAGGAATTTTAATAATTTTTTGTGCGGGGCATGTGATAGAAAATATTTTCTGAAAAACAATCAATTTTTTAAAATAAAAATGAAGAAATCATTTTGTATCAAAACAAATGAAGAGTGGATAAAGTCATTTGATATTAAAGGAGGGTGAGATTCAGATATATTATTGGGAAATTGACAAGCATGACAATTGGCTTTTCTACCGAATGCATGGCTGTGGTTTTTCTTATTTTCTTCTTCTTTCTTTTTTTTGAGAGAGAAAATTTTCTTATTTTCTAGTGTTAGCAAACTTGCATAAGATAATTTCTGCTACGCCTAGAGGTGTTGTGTGGTTTCTTTTTTGGACAGTACCCAGGCTCAAGTAGAAACAAGAATCTTGAGCCCTTTACTTGTTGTTTTAAGGAACTAAGCTTGGTTCACCGCATCTAAATGGGCTGATTTCGAACCAGATGGTGCACAGAACATAAATCCTAAAACACATACATGCTAACAAATAAGAAATATATGCATTAAACAGCAAGAAAAACAACAAAGGGACAAAGTGGTAAAGAAAGACACAAAAATAAAGCGTTAAGGATCCTTAAAACAATGTAAAATATTCTATTACTTTCTTAATTGTGTAATACACTACGTTCACTAAGACGTGTTACAAGTTCCAAATAAGTTCAAAAATTACAAACTTAGATTGCTCTTCAGACCTCTAAGACTTGTAAAGTTTGAATCTCTTTGAATCCGAGTATATTTTTTAGTGGCTGTTTGAGGATACCGGGTAGTATTTCCCTTTCTTTTCTCTCTTTTTTTGAATTCTAACAGAGTTTTCTCAATAATTCTACTCTAATTCACTGTTACTGAATGCCCTTCACTATTGGCTGCTTCTCTTTTTATAGTGTCATCTTAGGGTTCCCGAGGTACCCCTGATTCCCCCCATTTGTTCCCCTGGGTACCAAAACCAATGTTGTGCCAACAACATTGGTGGCTGGTCCCTTTCTCATTCCTCAATCTTTTTTTCTTTTAGGGTTTTTTCCTCAAAAGCCTCTTGCTGACTTTTCGTTCTGGAGTATCCCTAAAATGCTAACCTTTGGTCCTTCTTCTTTCAAGACTTCTAAATCCCACCTTTTCAAACTCAACTTTTTGCTGTTTTTCCCTTTGTCATTTTTTCTAAGTGAGCTGAATTCTTCCTGCCAGGTTGAAAGTTTCCCAGCCACCTTCCTGCTGGTTCTTCTTTCTGGGTTCCTCGAGGTACAAGCCCTTTGTTCATGAATTGTTGGCTTCCAAGCCTTTTCATTCTTTTTCTGCATCATTAGGTGGCTGATAAGGATTTATCTGTTCTCATTCCTTGTGTTTCCTGGCACCCCCATTAAACTGTCTTAATCCAACCCTGGTTTTGCTGCACAACCCGAAGATCCCAGACTCCTGGTAATCCCTAAGTATCCCAGCCCAGTTCTTATCGCTAGACTCCCTAGCGATTTTCTAACCTTGGCGGGCTGGGCTTTCTTCTTCCCTTCGTTTCATGAGTTCTAAGGCTAACTCACTCGTGGGTTTGGGTTCCTTCTTAAGCCCTTTAATGGATTTGGGCCTACCATCATTTTTCTTTATTACAAGCTCAAGTATTTTATTTTTTATGGAGTTCAATTCTCTATGTCATTTTGAGCCTTTGTGCAACATTGTGACTTTTTAGACCTCAATAGGTGTTTTATTTGAAACTAGTAAAAATTATAGGCAGCTTTATATATATATATATATATATAAAAGAGAATTATAGAGCCAGCTTAGAAACAACAACTGGTTCATCATATATTTGATTTACCCACAAGCTTTGCTTCTGAAGAAAGAACATGATGAGTACTTCTTTAAAAAGTACTGCTTCAAGTTGTTGAGAAAATGAAAATAACTTTTATAATCCTTTCATTAAATTTCAAAAATGAGTTTTACAGTGCTTATACCAGATTGATTGAATCCATCGTCGATTCATAATCTCATTCTCTTCTATTGTTTACAAGAAAGAAATTTCATTTGTTCCAAAATTCATAACTCATTGGGAAGGGTAAAAGAAAATCTTTGTAAGCACCAATTTGCTTGGCCAGAGAAATGAATAGTTATTTGCACCAGATATGTTTCATTGATAATCTATATAATATGAAGTGTAACATTTATTGTTGTTACTATTAAACCACATTAGTGTAGCATTTCAATATACTTCAATCCATTTATAATAATTAGCTTTAAAAAGCATTATGTTTCCTTAAAAAAATTACGAAATTAAAAAATTTTAAAAACTTTCAAATAACAGTATAACAATATAAATAGTTAATTTAAAAAATAAAAAAATATTTTATAATCTATATTTTGTTAGGATAAAAAAAACAAATTGTCAAATTTTTCTAAGCATTGCGAGCGTCTGCAACTGGTTATATTAATAGTTCAGATGAGTTTGCTGATACCGGGTAACACTTACCCAGAGGAGCTGGCTGGTTATTTCCTATAAGCATTTCCAAAGAAATTTATGTTTCATGTACTATTTGCCCAGATTTTCAAAATTCACTATGAATGTAGCTTCCTAAATTTAACTCAAATGACAGTTCCTCCTTCCATAAGAATACGTGGATAATAAGGTTGTGGGTTCAAAATCGAAACCCACTGGATAAATGTGTACCTTACCGGGAAAAAAAATGTAAGCTTGCATGCATATACAAGAAGTAAACAACCATTGGATATAATAAAAAGGTCAAGGAAGATAAGAATACACTGACAGTCTTTAAAGAAACTAACAATTACAACTTTCAGCAACATAATATATCAATTTAACCTTATGTATAGAATTCCTTCATATAATTAGGCCCAGGCTTATAGGGATCAGATTCCTCATATGCATCTTTTCGGTAAGCCCCCAAATCGTTCACACGATTACTGAGCACATGAAGGACTGCTTTTTTCTTACCTCCATACTCATCTGGGTTGTTCTCAACATAGCTATTGGCCTCGGCAGCTACCTCATTCACAAAAGCAAACCGGTTCTCCTCTGATAGCAACAATCTTTCAATGTCCATAGTCATTACCTTTCCCGATTCCTTTATCTTCCTCTCCTGCTCCTCAAGGAAAGGAACTCGCTCCATTTGGTAGCGCAACACGTCATCCTTCTTCGTCTAAAACAAAGAAATTACTGCATGAGTACTACTAGACAATGCTAATGAGCATGTGAGAGAAGGTTTTCCAATAACATAATCACAACAATTATTGTCTCAGCAAGTATATTAAATTGTGATTCAATCACAATTTCATTTCTCAAGCAGATAAACAATAATGCATAAGAAGCAGCTGCTGCAATACTAAACTGCTCGCCTAGTATCTTGCTGTCCTAGTATCTTGCCGTAGCTATATTCAATATATTGTTACAACAAGTGGGGGAAGAGGAATTCAAACCCTGATTCCCCTCATAAAAGAAACCAAACAATGCCACTGAGCTACAAGGCTGTTGGGAGTATCTTACCTTAGCTCTAAATAATGCATTCATCAGGATTAAGCAGAATAATCAAAGGATTTCTGTTTGGTTATAGGGGATACAAACTAAAAGCTAACGTAAGGCACTCCAGTTAAATCAGTAGTGGGAAATGGCCATTTTCCTTCTGGTGTCAACTTGAATTTTATAAGAACAGCATCCACACAGAAGTTTATTTCCATTAACTTATGTTGACGAATAAAATGTCCTATCTTGCACACGAAATGGCTAATTTGCAATCAGATTCAGTTGTTAAACAATTAAATTTTTCTGACTGGAACTCTTAAGTCTTAAGACTTTCTCTAATTACTCCCAAGTCCCAAGTCCTGGTAGTAGGCTAGAATTACTTCCCCCATTGACATTCATGCAAGGTCAGAGCTTCCTGTCATACTCTCATCAGTATTTAGCTTGATCGGTAAAATACCCAGCTAGCCATTCTAGCCAATAATTAAGATATAGAAAAATACACATTACCACATTAGAAAATGTACAAGCCACCCAAAATTCTAACCAATAGCATGAAAAGTTGCTTCCTTATTATATGAGATAAACAGCATGAATCACATGTTCCAATTTAATAAGCAAGAGCAAGAGAAAGCTCTTATTAATCCCATTTAAGCCTCCCTTCATCCGTTAGCTTTTAGCTAAAATGATAAATCCACTCCTCAAGCTTTTGGAACCCTGAATCACGACTACTTTTTCACCAGTGCAGACTACCTTTAAACTGCAAATTCTACTCCCTTCCTAGCAATCAGCACCTACCCCTTAATTTTACTACAGAAGATAATCATCTCTAATCTCAAGGTCTCCACCAATTGCTACTATTTCCTAGCAGAGTTAAAGTTACCAATGCACTAACAATCCATTTTTGAATGAGAAAAAATCATTTTAATAACACTACCCTCAAAAAAATTCTTCCAATTTCTATCAACGACACGTAATTACAACCAAAAAAAAAAAAAACCCTCAACAGACTAATTAAGAGTTTTTTTTTACAAATCATCATCTCCGTCATTCAATGATATCCAAACTAGTGTCTTTTTTAACTTTTTCTACTCGTGTTATTTCAGGTCATCCTCTAAGCCGCGACACACACATAATTAGTCAAGGTCAGTCACATGTATTCTTTTCGGTCATTCTATTATATTATCTACCCAAAAAAAAAAAAAATTTAAATATAAAATAAATAGGAGAATTTTCTAAGTACCAATTTCCTTCGCCGCCACACTCGCCGGCCACGACCATCCTTTTGCATTTTCGACATTACCTTCACATGATTTACACATGAAACTAATAAATTACATATTTTTTATTTTAAAAAAAAAAAACTTAATTTAATAATTTCCAACATAAGCAACAAAACTAAATATTAACCTGCGAGCGAATAGAACAACTCAGCCTCCATGAATTTCCAGCTCCTATCTCAATTCTCTACATTTCCGACAACAACAACAAAAAAACAACTACGGACTAAACATAGTACCAAACAAAAAAAAATGTAATGAATGAGAAATTAAAACACAATAAGATTTTCAGATTTAAGTTATTACTTACTTAGATTATAACATTAACACTAAATTTTTTTTTTTTTTTTTTTTGGTTGGTTATACTTTATTTGTTGAAAAGCTTTATAGAGAAACAAACAGAAAATTATTTCTAGGAAAGCGAAGGAGAGAGAAAATTACAGGTGGAGCTGAAGAAGAAGAAGAAGGAGAGAGAGTGAAGAAGGGTAGTAGTGTGGAAATCGCCATAGCTGGACCCTGCGTTATCTCTCTGTGTCTTTCTCTTTTGCTTCCTTTACCTATTGCCACCGAATTCTTGCCTAAACTACGACAATGCCATCATTGGTTGGGCTGGGGTATTTGACCCGTAACTTTTAAAGGTAACATTTGCGAACCGGTTCGATTTGTTTTTAATCTGAGCATAAACGTTAATTTGTATAAGAATATATATATTCTCCAAAACTCTTTTTCAACCATAAGAGATTTTATTAGTTGAATTAAGTGAAATCCACTTTTAACCACTTTTCAAAACATCCATGTCATACTATTCATTTTGAACTCGATTTCTTTAAAATATGTTTTTTTTTTTTTAATTCTCTCTCCTTACACACCACAACCATCATCTACTCAATCAAATTGTTTTCAATATCCGTTCTAATTTGTTTATTGAAACATAATATTTTGATATTGTTTCAGGATTTCCGCTAAATACATATTTAAAACTTACTGTTATCCATCATCAATGAAATAATAAGAATAAAATCAAAACAACATTGTGGGGATAAAAGTCCAAGTTCGTATATTGAGTCTTGGGCCCTATTTGAAGATGTGAATACGTCCGGAGGAGCAAATTATTGAAAAAGACCCCACAGTGGAGAATCACGTAAGGAAAAGATAATGGAATATAGTCCGAGGAGTGTATCCTTCTCGGATACGATGAATATCGGTCAAGCAAGTACTTCGGCGATTTAGGTAACCTTCCAAGAAACTCCAACGATAAGGATGAACTTCAGGCATATATAAAAATGATAAAAATATAGAAATATCTAAAGGAAAAACTGCTACTACCGCATTAAATGCACTGCAGCAACTTTTCTGGCCACTTTTATGTAGAAAAGACCCCTGAACAGTGCAATCTCAACCACCACTATTCACACAGAGTCAAAGAAGATGTCTAATGGGACATATACTTTAGTGAAGGCTTAGATGATTAACAAGTGTACGATCAAGATGGCCTGAAAGGAAACTATATAATGTAAAAGATCCCCCATAAGAGAGGAATCGGAGAAAATAGAAAAAGAAGGAAGAGAAAAATTTACTGTAGCACTAAGGATTGTCTTAACTTTCAAGAACAGTAGTTTATCTCTTCGGACACCAATTTAATCAAATTTCAAGTGTGTTTTTGTGCTTATTCTTCTTTTAAATCTTTATTATCCATTGTTTAATTCACAAATAGCCCAGCTCTTTCATCAACTCTCTACAAATTCATTGTATTGGGCTCGTTGAGCTCACATCCCACATCTTTTGGACTTGTACTACAAATCTTGACCCTACAAACATAATTTTAGTGTCTTTTAAGAGTAGCAAACCATAATTTTATTGGAACGACCAATCAAAATTAGTCTAGCACTTTATTTGTTTCGATGAAATTTTTTTGTAAATATAGTTTTCAGTGTTTTCCAGTGTTTGATAGCATAAAAAAAAAATTAAAAAAAAAAGTCAATGGAAAACTATTTTTGGTCAACATAAGTATTACTATTTTCTCAAATATATATATATATATATAGGGATGTGTTGAGGAGAAAATTTTGATGTTCCCAAATAGAATATGAGGTAGCCAAGCCGAAACTCGACAATGGACCCTTGAAATAAAGCCCAAAGGCTTTCGGTCAGGGGCGGAGCTAGAAATTTTGGTTTGGGGAGGCCGAGGTTAAACTATCTCGTAGTGAGTCACAATTCAAGAAAAACTCAAAATGCTATATATATGTTTTTGTGCATTGGTTTAACCAATGTAATTCTTATTAGCACTTAAAAAAACTAAATGACCAATTAAGTATCTTAAGTTCATTTTCCCTTCTAAGTTTCTTTTAGTCCTTTTAACAACCATAAGTTGAAACCATTCAAGAAATTAAATATAAATATAACAATTACATCTAAAAGAAAATATAAAATTTTTAGAATTAAAAATAACAAAATCCTTATAAGCCAATATGAAATTATATATAAAGATACAAGATGACTTTGTATTTTGAATAAAGCTTATCAATTGGTTTCATTTAAAAAATCAATGTAATTCTTATTAGCACTTAAAAAAACTAAATGACCAATTAAGTATCTTAAGTTCATTTTCCCTTCTAAGTTTCTTTTAGTCCTTTTAACAACCATAAGTTGAAACCATTCAAGAAATTAAATATAAATATAACAATTACATCTAAAAGAAAATATAAAATTTTTAGAATTAAAAATAACAAAATCCTTATAAGCCAATATGAAATTATATATAAAGATACAAGATGACTTTGTATTTTGAATAAAGCTTATCAATTGGTTTCATTTAAAAAAAATATATATAAAAAAAGAAAAAGAAAAGGAGAAGAACACTCTAGTACTTCTGAAGATCTTAAAGTCATTTTTGCTAGTTTCAAATAAGCTCAGCACTATTTTTTAAGAAAAAATTATAAATTTTATACAAAGAAAAGAAAGAATACAAAGCCAAAAAAATGGCCACAACAAAATAGAGTAGAAAAAACAGAGGAAAAATAGCAACAGGTATATTCGGTAATAAAGAGCAACATTTACTAGCAAGTAGCAATAGATACGGACAACAATCTCAACTTACAACATAGAGCAATATAATAACAATAAAGAGCAATATCAATTCACATCAAATCAGAAAAATATATTGAAGCTTGGGAATTAAAAAAGTAAAACTTCTAATCAAGTCAATAGTTTGACACATGAAGGAGTGTCAACAGTCAAGACTAATAATAAATGAGAGAAAATATTAAAAGATGAAAAGCAACTTTGCAAAGAACACTAAACGTCGACAAATTGGGGGGGCCAAATAATTTTTCATGTGGGGGCCAATTCTTAGAAAAATGGTTCAAGTATGCAATTTTACCTACTCTAAAATTTTTTTTAAAACTTTTGGGGGGGCCATGGCCCCCCCAGCCACCAATGTAGCTACGCCCCTGCTTTCGGTGTTGTGTAAGTCCGCCCAAGCAAGAGATAGAGGCTGCACCCTAATAAGAAAACAATGATAAAACACAATAAACATGTTACTGTTGTTAGTTTGTTATATTATTAGTCCTTTTACAGCATCATAGTTCAAATCAATCTTCTAGCGGTATGGTATTATCTCCAGCAGTAGGGTAATTCCAGGTTAATAAGTGTGTTTACATAGTAAAAATCATATATTCTCCTTATTATTATTAAGTTAACATAAGGAAAAATTTTCATAGTATCCAAAACATTGTGGCCTTCATCATCATAATAATAATAAACAATGATTAAAGGATCCATAGTTACAAATAAAAGAAGAAAAATAGGATGGAATGAAGGGAGAGAAAGATCCACAGCTCAGTGCAACAAGTATTAAGTTAAGATTTTGGTGAGTATGTATTTATAAGGCATGAATGAGATAAATGTGAGCTTTATTTTAGTGAGATGGGATTAATGCTAAGATTAAGGCTTTTTGTGAGTGGCGGGCTATTTATGATTAGTTAAGAGACTTTTATGGGTTGGGATTGTGTGAAGAGGGAAAAAGCATATGAGATTAGATTAGTGTGGGCTAAAGATGATGAGTGGTAAGCTTGAGGAAAGCTAAACCATGAGCAAAGTAGTAAACAAACCAAGAGTTTCAGGGTAGCTAGCTGTTTTTTGGTTAATTGCTTATGTTTTTATAATGGAGCTTTAGAGAAACATTAATTGACAAGAATCCAAAAATCTCAAGACTAATCAGAGGTGATGGATCATGACTAATCTTCTTGAGATTTTTGGCCAGAAGTAGGAGGTTTACTTTAGGGCCTGCCTTGCTTCTTTGGGTAATGATGGGATTTTAGAGTGCTTTACATTTAATGCCAGGTTTTTTGGGGTTGAGCTAAATCAATATGATTAAGGCATGTATCAAGAACGAATCCTAATGCTGCAACTAAGATTTGGACCCCCAAGAAGTAAGATTTAATACCCCAAGCCAAGTATCAAGCTCTAAGCTTATTTTAGGGGGTTTCGTTGGAGATCCTTTTATGCCCTCCAAACCACATGTTCTCAATTTTTCCCATTTAGGATTCATGGACTTGGCATATGAATCACGTTTTCGACGTTTTTATCATTTATAGCATCAATTTGTTGAAATTTGGATAATTTGGTTTCGGCTCCCCTTCCATTGGAGATACAATCTTGAGGAAGATGATAGAGTTTCATCATCCTTTAGACCTCAGTTGATATGACAGCCCTTGGGCATTGTTTACGTCAGGTAGAGTGTGGCAGAAAACTGATGGGATAGCCCTTAGTTCATTCTCAAATACTTAGTTCTCTTGTAGAGGTATCTAGTTATACTTTGGTTAGGGATGAACAAGGGTTGGTTGCCCACTTTCAAGCCTTTTTTTGGGACCTTTTAGGGTTGGAACTTTGCTCCATTTCAGCACTTTTAGTTAGGCCACATGGCCTTTCTTTGCTTGGGCTTGTTCCCTACTCCATGAGATTCTTGGGCTTACAAAATGGGCATTAAAGACATGTTTTGCCATGGGTTTTCTACTCCTCATGGGCTTCTGTTGTTAGTAGAAATAAAATGAATCCATGATCTTCAATAAATATTTGTGATAGATTTTGGGTATTAATTTCCATGAGTTTTAAATAAATATGGTAACAACAACTATAATGGAATAATGTGATGTTCTCATGAGTTTTTCTATAGATAATCATAATGGACATGTAGGATGAATAATTATCATGAGTTTTGATAATAAATATTATGAATGTTGTGATGTAAGATAGATAGTGAACATGAATTTATAATATTAAATAAATAAATGTCATGGGTCTAATAATCATAACTGTCAATGGGCTTTTATAAAATGATTGTCATGAGTTTTGAGAATAGATAATTCATAAATTTCATAAGCTTGTAATATTACAGTAATAGGTTTAAGAATTTAAAGTATTGTTCATTATTAGACTTTTAAGTGAAATAACTATGATATAGTACTTTACCAAGTATTAATAACCCTGGGTTTTTGATAAAATAGTGCCAAGTGGTTAGCTTGGGCTTTTAATAGTGCCAACGTAAGTTGGGCTTTTGATATTGCCAATGAGAACTGGGCTTTAATATTGTCAATGAAAATTGGGTTTTAAATATTATCAGCGAGAACTGGATTTTAATATTGCCATTGAGAATTGGGTTTTGATGTTGCCAATGAAAATTGGACTTTGAATATTGCCAGCGAAAACTTGGTTTTGATATTGTCAATGAGAATTGGACTTTGATATTATTAATGTGAATTGAGTTTTGGATAAATAAATTGTCATGGGTTTAAACCATGGGCTTTAATTATAGATTTGAATTCCATTGATAAAATTGTTCTGCCATGGATTTGAACCATGGGCTTTTTCAAACATTGCCAAGCTTAAGTATTCTTGGGCTTAGCTAAATAATGATAATAAAATTGGATAACATATTGAGTTTTTTGGGCTTTTTGTGATGGTTTATATCATGACCCAATTTAGATAAAGAGATATGAAATATTTGTGATTAACGTAATAATAGAGTAAAAAATATTTGGAAAAACCCAATAACTTATTAGTGGTATAAATATGTGGTACTCAAATAAAATTAGGTGTAAAAAAAAAAAAAAAGTACCCTAACAGGATGTTTATCCCACATTGGTTGTGTGTGTTAGAGTTTCAGTCTTTATAACCCCAGACTACTATTACAAAGGTTAGGCATTTTGTAGTGGTACTCTGGTTATATAATATATTATAAGCCTATTTCAAAAATTCTATATACTACTTTCATGTTTGTGTGTTCTAATAAGTATTGCTATTTCCTCACACAAAAAAAAAAAAAAAAAAAAATCATTTAAGGTTGTTACCAAACATATGACAGTTCAAGTATAACAGTGAAAAAATGCAGCTATGAATGTTCACATATTGGGCATATTAAAACAACTTCAACCAGACCAATTTAGAATCTGACAAAACTGAGATTTGTTCCCTTGTAACTAGTCATTTCAAAAACCTGCCCATGGTTGTTTAATTTTGGCCATTTAAGAAGGCAATATCATCAGGTTACTCTTCATTAACTTTCTAAAGTTCGGGGTTCAAGTGATTGCTCAGTGGTAATGGCAACCTTTATGATGCCGCATGTGTGGTTCAAACCCCACCTCCCTGTCCCCAGTATTTAACTATCCAAAAAAAAAAACACTCTGATGTTCAAAAATTACCTTTTCAAGACCAATTTCACTGCTATATAGTCTAACCACAAAATACCCAAAAATTAGCACAAACTAATACACCAGCTACCAAAAGCACCAAACTCAACATCAAAACAAAGTGACAATATACTTTTATGGAATACCCCCAAACACCATTAAGACACCAAATTATGTTCTTTTGGTCTTGATGTAAAAGCAATTAATATAATCAATGGGGTCCTCTTAAATTCAAATTTGGCTGTCTCACACACCATATCTCCTGCCACTTCCAAGTCTCAGCAGCAACAGCAGTGGGTTTTTTTGGTGTGTTGTTTTGGGTCTTCTACAAAAAGGCAATAATCACACACACTCTCAGTGACATTTACTCACAGTAAGCAAGTAGTAGTAGTAGTAGTAGTTAGTAGTACTTAGTAGCATGGCAATCTAAACCGTCCAAATATCCAATTTTGATTGGGTTTTAAGTACTAAGTACTAGTAGTAGTTCTCAACAAAAGTATCATAATCAAATTGAAATTTTTAGTTTTGTGATTTGGGTTTTTTTTGAAACTTTGAACTTTTTTGAAGTAGTATATGTGTTCCCAGAGAACCTGAACAATCTCCTCCGACATTGAAACGCAACGTGGTAGACTATGATCTCTAGGCAGAATTCTAATCTGGGTCTTTGTCTCAATCCTCATTTGCTCAATGATCTTCCCTCCTTTTCCCAACAAACAACCCACATGCATTCTCGACACAACAAGTCTCGTCGCCACTCTCTCCTTCCCGCCACTCATCACCAGCCCAAAACCCTCCTCGCCGGCGCCGGAGACGAACTCGTCGGAGCTCTCGAGGATCCTGTCGTGGATGAGGAACAGCGCCTCCTGCGCCGGCGAGAACGCCGGCATTCTCCCGTCCGGGTCCCGCCGGCGCGTGTCGGAGATCTCGATGATCCGCTCCTCGTCCCCGGGGATCAGCTCGTGCACGTTGATCCACGCGCCGGTGTGCTGCCGAATCGACTTGATGATGCTCCCGGACTTCCCGATCACCCCTCCGGCCTTCATGTCGTGGCACAGAATCCGGTACGACGTCGTCACGGTCAGCGACGGGTCCGGCTGGGGCTTCGCGGCTCGACCCGACCCGCCCCGGTGGCGGTGGTGAGGCGGGCCTTGCGGAGCCGGAGCCGCCGCGTAGTGGTGGTTGTACCGAGGTCTCGTCCTACCTACCGTCTCGGAATCATAGTCCTGGTCATAGTAGTAGTTCCTCTTAGATCTTGACCTCTCCATATCTCTCTAGGGTTTTTCTACTACTTCCAAAGCTCAGAAAACAAAACACTTCAGATTCCACACATTGTTTGGTTTGTTCTTTTCACCCGAATCTTTGTTCTCGCTGTGCTTCGGAGCTAGGGTTTTCTCGAATCTCGGTTTTTTTTGCTTTGCTTTGTCCCTTTGTTCTCTGTTTGTTTCTTGGGAAAATGAGATTTTTTTTCAAACCCTAGAAAATGGAAGAAGAGAAGAGACTAGAGAGAGAGAGTTTAGAGTGTATGTGTTCAGATTCTTTCAGTTTGAACTTTGAAGTGTGGTTTACTTTACTGTGCTGTGCTCTGTGTGCTTGTGTTGCAGCAATGATTTATAGTGAGGAGATTTAGCGAAAAACGACACCGTTTCCTGTGTTCTGGCTTCTACTAGAGGTAAAGTAAAAAAAAAAGTTGCTAATTTTAAACCTGTG
This sequence comes from Quercus suber, assembly GCF_002906115.3. Lineage (NCBI taxonomy): Eukaryota > Viridiplantae > Streptophyta > Magnoliopsida > Fagales > Fagaceae > Quercus > Quercus suber. The sequence goes on along the minus strand of NW_027069647.1, from coordinate 1,032,756 downwards.
TCAGTGTCGTAGTGACTTTTTCAGTTTTTTCTTTTCTGTCTCTTTTTTTTTTTATTTTTTTTTTTACCTTTGGTGGAAACCTCCAAGGTTGCCACGTCAGTATGGAAAATGGTTTTAATAATAATCATGACATTCTCGGATTGATAGAGCCACAAATTTCATATCTTTTTGTGACTTTAGATTCTTCTCAACAGAAAAACCCAAAAAGAAAAAAAAAATTGAGACTTTTTTAGATTCTGATTTTTTTTTATGGGTTTTTAGATTATTATTGGTATTTAATAAAAAATAATATAAATTGTGATTTTACACAAAAATGAGGTTGCACTAATTATAATTTATCGTTTTCATAGTTATGAAATTTGTTGTGAAGTTTATACTTGCGGCATTGTTAATATTTTGTAGATTTTACTAGTCAGTTTTTTGAACGTTTGAGTACTTTGATAATTGGAGATATTATGAAGCGATAGTTGTGTTAACGGATATCCTAATAGAGTAATCGAAGATGATAGATGATAAATTGATAACAATAAATGTTTTTTTATGAGAAAATAATTATAGAGTGTAAATTTTACTTCCATTTTGTTGCATTTATTTCATGAATCAAAATGATAGGACTGGCATAAATATCCAGTTACATAAGCCATGAATAGGAATAAAAAGCTAGTCATTTGTCCATCCATCATTAATGATAACTAAAATTTGATCATATTTGAAGTTTTGAGCAGTTTTGAGTGAGAGTTGGATTTTTCTGAATTTGCATCACACTATCTTTATGTGATTTTAATTAATTTATTTTTTAAACTCAAGCTTTTTCTAATTATAGCTGGAAAACTGACTGCATTTTTGTCATGCCTGCTGGGAAGAATCAAAACCAAATAATAATAAGCAAGCTTCATTGGACTTAGCAGACATGGAAAGTGAAACTTTAATTAATGTCATTGCCATGGCTGATGGCCCATACCCATGTAGTCAAATTAGTCTTCAAATGAATAGAATTCTTGATCAAATAAATAAATACCACTTTAAGTGTGTTAATTTAATTAGTAAGTCTTTTAATGGTCAAATAAAAAATTTTAAGATTTTTACTTGCTCTACGCCGAAAATCAATGATAAAGAGGTTATTCTAAAATAGACGCTATAAATTAAAATTTTATTGTATCTATACAAAATTAATTAGAGATCTGTGTGGTTTCGGTGTAATTCAACTTCTACCTACCAACCAAAACTTTCAAGTAAACAAAGACTAAAGAGATAAGAAGAAAAAGGGTTTGTGGACAAAAGGAGGCAAAGCCAGATCATCGGCAAAATGCGTTGGAAGGGTTGCTTTTGATGATTTTGATTGGCTAGTTCCACTAGATGGGTACCCTTTTTTATGCTTTAATAGTGACAGTGCCCAAAAATACAAAACAGTAGTGAATGAATCAACATTAATTAAAGTACTTTTTGGAATTCAATATTTAAAATGTTAGTTAGAGAGGGAGAGGAACCGGAGAACATACATTTTGAAGAAATATTCTAAATTATAATTTTCGGTTGCGTTTAGATACTTGAATTTGAGTTTTGATTTAAATTTTAAAGTGATAAATTTAAAGTATTTTAATTTAAAATCTAAATATAAATACTTGAATTTTGATTTAGATTTGTCATATGAATTTTAATATACGTGGAAAATTTTACAAATCATCACCTAATAGATTTAAAGAGATTCCTTAGAAGACGTTTAGAGGAAGACTTTTTTTTTTAATGAAATTTAGAGGAAGACTTTGTCCAATGTGAAATACATTACTGCAATACACTTTAGTCAGTACCCTCACCACCATCATTGCCACTATAAGGACGCAATTTGGCTCTCAAACCCAAAAGATAGATGAACTTAGGCCCAAATAGCCTAATACAATGAATTTGTAAATAGTGGGTTGGGAAACTGAGTTTTAATGAATTAGACAACAAGTAAAGTGGATCCAGATGACAAGAAAAATGAAGATAGACTGGTTAAATCTAAAGAAAATCATCCCGGCACAATCTGAGGAGATTAGTTCTTATATATTTTCTCTCAAGTTTGATTACAAGTTCAACTCTTGATCGCTACAGTATTTTTCTCTTACTCTTTGATCCCCTCCCCTTAGGGTCTTATTTCTATTTTATACTATCTTCTTTCATCTCTACTCTCTACATGTAGGCTAGATTGCTGATTTTGATTCTTATCCCATTAGCACCTTCTTGAAGTCTTTCGGGGAGTAGCTGTAAAGCTGAAAGTTACTGTTCAGGTATCACTTCCTCATTAATGCGGCCAGAGAGTTAGCTACAGAGCATTTAATGTGGTGGTAACAGCTTTTTCTTTAAATATTTCTTAGCCTCCCTCTGTCCTGTTCCTTATTAATACTTATCCTCATTAGTGGTATTGTCCAGAACGTTGCTCTTGATGTCAAACCGCACCTTCTGACCTTGGCTTTGCTCAACCGAGGAAGCATTTCTCCTCGGATCACCTCCCTGGAACATCACGCCCAAATCCCTTCATTATTTATTAGTGTTGACCTTTATCACATGTTTATCCATCCTCAGATTATGAGGTGTTCACAAACTGGACCCCTGGCCCAATATATTCTACTAGGCCTAACAACCCTACAACCACCAACATTATTGGCAAGTCATCACCATTGTTAACATTGCTGCCTCTAGCACACCACATTTTACCACTATTACTATTCTACCAAATATTGATGAATTTTCAAAAAAAAACTTAATGTTTTTATAATTTTTTTTCAAAGGTGCAAACTTGCAATCAAATACACGAAAAAAGTCCCTTTTTTTTTAATATATCATACTATTTAATAGCTTTAAATTGTTAACTCATTTATTTGGATTGCTACAGAGGTGTTATAAGAATATTTGATGATAAGTTCGTAATTAAATACTATACTTTGCTTACTCATAATAATAATAATAAAAATACTAAACTTTGTTTACTATAGTAAATAAATATTCTCTTCTTTTACTTTCATTTACTTTCTTATCAGTTTGACTTTGATAATGTTGCGTGTAAAAGAAGGCGTGTACACAAACTTCTTTTGAGAAAAGTTTAAATTGAAATCAATGATCAATCAGCTAAAGGTAAAGGCATTGGTGTCAGGTAGCTCATGAGTTCGAATCTTTTGAAACAATGGCATGAAATTGATTTGGCAGAAATATTATTGCTTTCTATTTGTATAAAACTAATTAATTTTTGAGTGGGTTTGAGATTAGAATATAATTCAATTTTCTTGAATGAGTATCTATAGATCCCTCACTTGGGTTTTTATCTCATGGACCGTCTAAGACCCTCTATTTTATCCCAAAATATTTCTTAAACTAACTTGGTATCCTCAAATGAGTTCAATATAGTCTAAATTAAGAGGACTTTGATAAAATAAATAACGATAAATAACATAATACAGATAGAGTAATAAATCTCATACACTAAATTACATTAATTGAAAAGGGTAATACAAAGATTTCCATAGTGATAGTATTTTTGATCAAAATCCAAGAAATTATCCAGTGAAGAAGACCTTGAGAATAATCTTGATCAAAATCTTATACAAATGAGGAAAAATTCTAAGTTACGTTATTCCAAAAACACTTATATATGCTCATAAGAGATTAAGTTAGATGAAAGGGATTTTTTTTTCCCTTTTTATCATAACATGTAACCAACCCACAATGTGAGTAGTAGTTTCAACCATTCTTGTGGATTCCTTTTTTTTTTTTTTATGGTCGAAACGACCGAAAAATACCACATTGTTAAGCAATTCGGAACAAGAAATCCTTTCATTTCACTTTAGGGTAAATTATGGTCATTCGAGGTTATTTACGCTTTGTTTGTTTCAGTGATAAAATGTTTTTTAGAAAATGAGTCATTTTTCAAAAATTATTTTCTATAAAACTATATTATTTTCATATGTTTGGTAACAACCTTAAATGATTTTTTTTTTTTTTTTTTTTGTGTGAGGAAATAGCAATACTTATTAGAACACACAAACATGAAAGTAGTATATAGAATTTTTGAAATAGGCTTATAATATATTATATAACCAGAGTACCACTACAAAATGCCTAACCTTTGTAATAGTAGTCTGGGGTTATAAAGACTGAAACTCTAACACACACAACCAATGTGGGATAAACATCCTGTTAGGGTACTTTTTTTTTTTTTTTACACCTAATTTTATTTGAGTACCACATATTTATACCACTAATAAGTTATTGGGTTTTTCCAAATATTTTTTACTCTATTATTACGTTAATCACAAATATTTCATATCTCTTTATCTAAATTGGGTCATGATATAAACCATCACAAAAAGCCCAAAAAACTCAATATGTTATCCAATTTTATTATCATTATTTAGCTAAGCCCAAGAATACTTAAGCTTGGCAATGTTTGAAAAAGCCCATGGTTCAAATCCATGGCAGAACAATTTTATCAATGGAATTCAAATCTATAATTAAAGCCCATGGTTTAAACCCATGACAATTTATTTATCCAAAACTCAATTCACATTAATAATATCAAAGTCCAATTCTCATTGACAATATCAAAACCAAGTTTTCGCTGGCAATATTCAAAGTCCAATTTTCATTGGCAACATCAAAACCCAATTCTCAATGGCAATATTAAAATCCAGTTCTCGCTGATAATATTTAAAACCCAATTTTCATTGACAATATTAAAGCCCAGTTCTCATTGGCAATATCAAAAGCCCAACTTACGTTGGCACTATTAAAAGCCCAAGCTAACCACTTGGCACTATTTTATCAAAAACCCAGGGTTATTAATACTTGGTAAAGTACTATATCATAGTTATTTCACTTAAAAGTCTAATAATGAACAATACTTTAAATTCTTAAACCTATTACTGTAATATTACAAGCTTATGAAATTTATGAATTATCTATTCTCAAAACTCATGACAATCATTTTATAAAAGCCCATTGACAGTTATGATTATTAGACCCATGACATTTATTTATTTAATATTATAAATTCATGTTCACTATCTATCTTACATCACAACATTCATAATATTTATTATCAAAACTCATGATAATTATTCATCCTACATGTCCATTATGATTATCTATAGAAAAACTCATGAGAACATCACATTATTCCATTATAGTTGTTGTTACCATATTTATTTAAAACTCATGGAAATTAATACCCAAAATCTATCACAAATATTTATTGAAGATCATGGATTCATTTTATTTCTACTAACAACAGAAGCCCATGAGGAGTAGAAAACCCATGGCAAAACATGTCTTTAATGCCCATTTTGTAAGCCCAAGAATCTCATGGAGTAGGGAACAAGCCCAAGCAAAGAAAGGCCATGTGGCCTAACTAAAAGTGCTGAAATGGAGCAAAGTTCCAACCCTAAAAGGTCCCAAAAAAAGGCTTAAAAGTGGGCAACCAACCCTTGTTCATCCCTAACCAAAGTATAACTAGATACCTCTACANTCATTTTTCTCTCTCTCTCTCTCTCTCTCTCTCTCTCTCTCTCTCTCTCTCTCTCTCTTCTTGATTTTATTTTGCTAATTCCAATTAATTGGCAAATAGACTTTAATAAAGAAAAAAGCTAAGGGTATGTTTGGTAACTGTTTTTCCCTTATTTTCTTTTTTCAAAAACAGTTTTCTATGTTTGAGACTAAAAAATTTTTTTGGCAACCCAAAATGAATAGAAAACAAAAACCGTTCTCAAAACTCAATCTGTGAAGGAAACTGAAAACATGCAAAATGTTGTTTTCTGTATTTAATTTAATGAATCTGTCTCATTTAATAAGTTAGCATTTGAGTGTTTTTTTTTTTTTTTTTTTAGAGCTTCAACCTATGGCGTCCACTCTTGATGATAGCTCTTTATCATCAGACCAAGGCATCAATGGTATTTGGTGTAGCGGGGATTGAACTCTAGATCTCTTATTCAATTATTAGAGATTTTATCAGTTGAGCTAACTGAAACCTACATAGTTAGCATTAGAATTCAAATCCTAGTAACAATATATTTAGTATTTTCTATTTTTTTCTTAAAAAACAATTTTTTTTTTTTTATAATTTCAACTAACCAAACATGTTTTTGATTTCAAAAATACAAGAAAATTGTTTTTTCTTTATAATCCAAAAAACAAGTTTTTGAAAATAAAAAACAAAAATTGTTACCAAACATAACCTAAGGTTTTGGATCAAAAGAATATATTGTGGAGGGTATTGACAAGGTCAAGGAATTTTATAACTAAAATAGTTCAACCATTTGCTCTTCATACGTATTAGATTTAAATAATGTGCACATATATTTGTTTGAAGATTTATATATAAATTGCATAAGCATACATTTGTTTATATGTTTAAAGTGTTCACTAACTATTTGGGTAAATAACAAAGGAAAAATAACATTTAATTGAAGGTGAACTTGCAAAAGAAAGAGAACGCCAACGTAGTTGTTATCTAATTTGGTTCAAATGTAAACTTCAATTTTATTTTATTTTTTTGAGAAAAATGTAAACTTCTATCAAGCAAAGAAATTATACCATTTGATAATACCACATTTCTTATGAAATTTATGTTAAAAAAAATTATAACTGTTTAAAGACTAATATTTACACTCTTACAAATAATTTTTTTTTTAAAGCAAAGCACAGGTTAAATACTAGTGTTCATGTTGTAAGGACCAAAAAAATTTGGTGACCTAAGCCCACTTAGAACAGTGAATGGCACAATTCAACCTTGGCCCAAATCAATAGAATTTGTAAGAGAGGGAAACAAACAACAAGAGGGGAATCTGCTCGAGGATAGAAATAGAGAAGAAAAGGTTAATCTTATAAAACAAAGGGGGAATCTCTCCCTCCACTAGCTCGCCCAAGGAGGATAAGTTTGTATAGATAGTTACACTATTCACTCTTTTTTTTCTCTCTCTTTTGTGCTTATCTCTTTTTTGATGCCTCTGTCTCTATCCCCTTTTCCAGTGCTCTTCCTTTTCCTTATATACCTCTACCTCTATCATATCTCCACCATCCATTCTCACCTAACCTCCCTGCTTTTATGACACTTGTTGCTTTTAACATCTGAAGAAGATGGTGGAAGGAATCTGCTTAGTTGTGAATTATATTGTTCAGGTCACTTCCTTATCAATGCGGCTGATAAAGCTGTTCTCTATCATTTAATGCAGATGCAACAAGCTACACCAGACCAGAAGCTTCTCTACTGTCCACTAACTTCCACTCTCTTCAGATTCCAGCTCCTACTTAGAATACTACAGAGTACCTTAATTCATTTCTTCTCTTCCTTGGGCGACTTTCTTCCTTAGGCCCGTGGCCTGCAACGTTCCCACACCAATGCTGCAACCCTTCAACTTCATCCTCGGCCCTAAGGCTCCCACAATAGCCCTCTAAAACATTCGTTATTTGTTTATGAGACAAAAGTGAAGTTTTAGTCTCACAAGTAAATTATGCACATGCCACATGCGTTCCCACGTATCAATGTCCTTTCATTTGTCCTCTACACACTCCTGATGCTTCGGAATCCACAATCTTGCATTTATGGCGTTAGGCGGTTGCTTGTCTCCCCACGTTTTACGGCTCGATCAAGATCCTACGGTCCTCATTTCCTCTCATTTATGGGTGGAAATTTTACTGCTCACTTTTTCACTCCTATAAAAGGAGAACTTAGAGCTGGCTGAGGCTCATTTTGGACATTTTGGTGATCTAAGTTGAAGAAAAAAACTCCCAGTGAGCACTTTTCGTGTTCACTTATAGCTGTGTTAATTTCCCTGTTTATTCTTTTTCATAAGTTTAACGTTTCACACCACAAAACTCCATGGGTAGATATTCTAAGTTAGTGGACACTGCTGAGGCTAGGGCAGTCTTTAAGGCTCAATATAGGATCCCCAACAGTGTTGAAATCCAACACTATGAGGAGGGTGAGTGTTTGTTCTTAAACGGACCTCCTGAGTCCGTGGTCATTCCTATGATCGTCTTCATTGAAGGAGGGATGGAACTTCCATGGGGAGGGTAACCAAGGACTATCTTATAAACGATAGGTTAACCCCGACCCAATGTTCCCCAAACATCTTTAGGATCCTCGGGTGTGTAGATGCGATACACCGTAGAATGGGGACTGACCTTACCTGACACAATGTAAACTGGATATACAACTGCCACAATGGGGAAAAAACCAAATATTACATGAAGTGTAGGGTTCTAGCCGTTAGACTAATCTCTTGCTTGCCAGACTCAAGCAAAGGCATGGACGAGGATTTTCTAATTATCTTGGGAGGCTGGCACGATGGAATGCACTGCCTTACCCAGGAAGGGGAACCAGAAAGTGTTCCCGAGGACCGTGGTCACACATAAGATTTTACATAACCTCAATAGTGTTACTGTTTTTTTTTTTTGGTTGCTACACCCTTTTATCTTATCTAGCAGACAAATACCACACCACTCCTACCAAGCACTTGGTGAATTTCAAGGATTTAAACCGAATTCTCAAGGAAAAGATCTTCCTTCATATAGATGGCCAATTCAGGGCTGCCCACGTCATCCTCGGCTACAAGCCCTTCACCAAGTGTTTCTAGAGTTTGAAGAGCGTTATTAAGGCCAGGGATCCCCATTTGGCTTTAATTGACGTGGCTATGCCAGGCTTCTTGCTGTCAGAACCTCCTCTAGAAGGGACTCAGGACACCCGCTTTTAGCCCCTTTAGCTACTAGGCTCATTTACTCCCAAGAGCCGACTCTTCCTTCGGACGACGAAGACAAGGAATCCACATCAAAGTCTGTTCAAAGGTGACAGGCATAGATATTGAAGTCTTTTACCGCACAGACGCTTTTGGCATATCACAAGCCCACACTTCAGCAGACATGGGTTTCGAGGAGAAAACCCCAGACCTGCTTGTCATTCTCACTGCCCACGCTGAGGGTTCTACCCCAACGGTGGTGGTGGTGCCCCAACCACCCACCCGGCTGCCACGCACATGTCTTCTGCTAACACTAGGGACAAAAAAGGAAAAAAGCCCAGGGAGGCAAGAGTGCCGAGGGCATCGAGGAAGGGGAGATCACACAATCCCCCATCAACCCCTAACTAAGGAAGTTCAGACTGGGAAAAGGGCAGTCAAAGAAGTCCACATCCACTAAGACTTTTAAGGAGGTTGGAGGGGACCAACCGAAGAAGGCCTCCATCTAGAGGCCCATTTTCACTCTAAGTTTAGGTAATCCAGTTCTGGATGGTGTTAACCTGAGGGATCCCACAAAAGGTAGCTCAGGCCTAGTGGTCGAGTGTTTGGAAAAGGCCCCATGTCTGCTAGAGGACATGGAGGATCTGAGATCTTTCAGGAAGCATGAAGTCTTCCTAGCCCTAAAACAAGATTTGGCCAAGGTACGTGTCCGCCCTCATTTGATTAATTGACAAAATTACATATGCATTGTATAACACTTATGCATTTTTCCTCTGTGCAGTTTGTCCAAGCTGCCGTCATGGCCGAGGAGTGGGTGGACCATTCCTTGGAGGTGGCCAGGGACGCCAAGACTAAGCTAGAGGCTACCGAGAGGGCCCACGTGGATGCAGACAAAAAGCTCAAGGGGATTACCCAACTTGCCGAGGTGGAGAAAGCTCGTAGGAATGCTGAGTCCGCCTAAAGGCAATGAAAAGCAAGCAGCTGACACCTTGGAAGCCCAGAAGAAGGCTAAAAATAAAATGGTCGTGACGGTGGTGGAGCTCAAGCAGACAAAGAAGAAACTAGATGACAAACCTGCTGAGATGGCCCAGGCCGAGCAAGCAGCCTATGATGTGGGCATGACTAAGACAGCTAAAAGTCTTACTGCCCAGCTCAGGGATGTTACTAGGGCCTTCTGCCTGGAGGTGTGGGGCCATGCTCTGAACGCTGCTAGGGTCAATACCGAATTGGAGCTTAGGGCTCCAAATAAGGTTTACTACCCCCCGGCCTTGCGCTTGGCACCCACTTCCTAGCAACCTCCAGTAGATTCCACTTTTGCTCCCCCCGTCTCCTCGGACCAACCTACCTCTGTTCCCTCCTCCACTCCAGCCAAGGGCAAAGATCAGGAAAAAGAACTGCCACCTTCAACCGAGGCGCTGGATGTGGAGGTCAAAGAAGATGTGGCCGAAATGTCACAACTGAAGAGGAAGAAAGAGAGGGAATAGGAGAAGAAGGGAGTGAAGGAAAAAGAGCCCTCTGCATAGCTTGGCCTTAGACTAGGAAGTACATAGTCAATTTTGTAAAAGGCTCAAGTACATATAATGCCTCCTATTTTGTATTTAACTTTTTGCAAATTAATGAAGAGAATTTAGAATTTATTTACTGTTTCTTTAGTTAATTCATACTTGTCAATTTATATCTTACGTGAGTGCCTTTTCTTAATAACAATATCAACGTACTAACTTATGAGTTACTCGAGGAATTTCTGTATCCATCTACGTAACCTGGAATGATTTGAAGTACAATTAAGAGACCGATTCATAGAATTTTAGGAAGAGATTCAATTAATACTTACCTCAATTTGGATTTGGAATCTCACAGCGAAACCATTAGCACGAGTACTAAAGCTTGAGGAGAAAAATTTCAACACTTAGGGCGTTTCCTGAAAAATGTTAATTTACCCCAGGCTTGTGACCTGATGAGCTAGACAAGACCTAGGTTTTGTTTAACACTACAAGGCTTAGGTTTTGTTTAACACTTAGAATATTTTTTGCAATGTTAATTTACCCTAGGCTTGTGACCCGAGGAGTCAGACAAGGCCGAGGTTCTGTTTAACACTTAGAATATTTTCTGCAATGCTAATTTACGCTAGGCTTGTGACCCGAGGAGCTAAACAAGGCCTAGGTTTTGTTTAAAACTTAGAATATTTTCTACAATGTTAATTTACCTTAGGTTTGTGATTCGAGGAGCCAGACAAGGCCTAAGTTCTATTGAACACTTAGAATATTTTTTGCAATGTTAATTTACCCTAGGCTTGTGACCCGAGGAGCCAGACAAGGCCGAGGTTCTGTTTAACACTTAGAATATTTTCTACAATGTTAATTTACCTTAGGTTTGTGACTCGAGGAGCCAGACAAGGCTTAAGTTCTGTTGAACATTTAGAATATTTTTTGCAATGTTAATTTACCAAAGGCTTGTGACCCGAGGAGTAAGACAAAGTCTAGGTTTTGTTTAACATTTATAATATTTTTTGCAATGTTAATTTACCCTAGGCTTGTGACCTAAGGAGCCAGACAAGGCCTAGGTTCTGTTTAACACTTATAATATTTAACGGATCAATTGTCTTAGCAAAACATCCATAAAAGGTATAACAAAGCAAGACAAATTGGAATTAGCAAAATAAAATCAAGAAGAGAGAGAGAGAGAGAGAGAGAGAGAGAGAGAGAGAGAGAGAGAGAGAGTTAAATATGAAAGAAGAAAGAAGAAGAAGAAGAAGAAGAAGAAGAAGAAGAAGAAGATAAAAAGAAAGTATGTATTTTAATGAGATATCCCATTTTTAGAGAGAGATAATGTGTGTGTATATCCTACAAATTTTCATGAACACACATAATACTGCTAAATACTTATAATTACTCATACACTTTTGCATATATATGATTATAACCTTCCTTTGATATATTGTTGCATATTTTTCCCCATTTAAATAAAATAGTGCTTAAAAAATATTTTAGGTCGAATTTGAACAATAATAAAAAAATAAAAATAAAAAATCTCAGTAATATGCTATCGAATATACCAAGAGTTCCATTTTAGAAACCTTAGAAGATTACACTTTAGAAACTTTAGAGGATAACAATATAGCTACTGTATGTTAATTATTAATTAGAACAAATAACAAAGTAAACAAAGTGCTAAGAAAAAGCACAAAGCAAATAGAAAGATGAAATGTGAAGAACCAAAAAAAAGATAATAATATATATTTTAAATCATATGGTGGGTCTAAATAAAAAAAATGTAAAATAATATGTAACTATTATTTGGGAAGTTACACTTGAACTTGCAAAAATAAAATAACAAAATTGAAATCACCTATTGAACAAAATATAATGCATTCAAAACCTGTTATATATTAGTATAGACATTTAGGGTTCAATTCCCCATTCTCTTGTTGTAACTATTGAATTATCCACACACAAAATGCATTCAAAACATGTTATAGATTAGTCTAGAATACAACAATCTGAACACCAAAATAAAAAAAAAATAAAAAAAAATTGGCATTAATCTCAAAACAAAATCAATTGTTCTTGACCCAAAAAAATAAATCAATCAATCTTTAGCCACAAAAATAGTAAAATCTATATATAAAGAAAGCAATCTATGGAAAAAAAATATAATAAAAAAAAAAGACATCAAAAAATTATAATAAAAAAAAATAGAAAGGAATTGAAAATGAGAGAGAGAGCGGTCTCTTTGATGGTAAAAATCAAAAACAAAAATGAAATTGTTAAACAAAATGAGAGAGCACATTTAAATATGAAAATATGAAGAGGAAGAAGGGGAAAAAAACGTATTCACCTATAAGGAATGGGTGAGGTGTTGGAGCATTTTAATATTAAATAATTAAAATGAATTAATGTTATAACATAAATATAAAGATGTGGGAGTGAATATGGAAGATAAGTAGTTAGTGAAAATGTTTAATCCCACATTGAAAAGGAGATGAGCTATTTTATTCTTTTTAATTGTGGTGATTAATGGGCTAAAATGTATTGTCTCAGATATTGGGCTAGATATGTGTGCAAGGAGGAGGTGAAGAGTGGAGCTATCAAAATTGGAAATGAATTAGCCTCTTGGATCTTTCTACTTGATAGCTCATTTAGAATAATTACCATATCTGTTGGTGAGTAAATGGCCCGAATTAATACTTCATTTTTATTATGGACAATGAAGAGCCATTAACCCACTTAATGGACTATCCGTTTGGGTCTTTTCATTATTCAAAAACTCCTTATCTCACCATTAATTGAGTAACTCCAATCCATCAGATTAATATCCAACAATTAATCTTGTAACACCCACTACATCAGAATAATAGACCTAATTAATCAAAATAAATTGGGTAGTAATTTCGTGAGGCCCATTGAGCCTATAAATAGAATCATTCAAACCCAATCCATATTATTGCAATACACACACAAAAAAATAGAGAGATTCTTGGCAAGGAAGGGTGTTCTTTCTGGTGGAGCTTTGGGCTTGAACACTTTGTGCAGAGGTTGTTCTAGCCATACGACACTTGTTGGGCTATTGTATCCTGGGGGAGACAAGTCAGAGACGGTTTGCACCAGTTACAAAGTTTAGTCAACAAAGAACTTGAATCTCCTTAAAGAGAGTGAATGTCGTGCCTAAGTCCAAATAGTGTTGTGTAATTCCTTTCTTTACATTAATAATATTCATAAGTATTATTCAGTTTCTCATTGTGTTATTTCCATTATCATTGTATTTGCACCAACACTTTTAAGGAGATTCAACACATGGAGCCTACACAAAAGAAACCAAATGAGCCTGTTGGAGATCTTAACAAGCCCTTTCGCTTTAAGGGAACCCACTTCAAGAGGTGGAAAGGAAAGGTCCTCTTCTACTTGAGTCTTCTCAAAGTCTCCTATATCCTCACTGACAAGAATCCATCAAAAGTTCTTACCGATGAGATGAGTGAGGAAGAATACATTCTCCATCAAGAAAAAATAGATAAGTATACAAAAGATGAATATAATTGACTCTCTTATCTATTGAATTGTCTTGCCGATCATTTCTATGATTATTATGATACAACTTACAATTCTACTAAGAAAATTTGGAAAACTTTGCAAAACAAGTATGATACCAATGAGGCAAGTGCAAAGAAGTATGCTGCTAGCAGATTTTTCCGTTACCAAATGGGGGATGGAAAATCGGTGGTGGATCAAGCACAAGACTTCCAAATGATTGTAGTAGAATTGAGATCCGAAGGCATAAAGATTGGAGATAATTTGGTGGTAGCTGGCATAATTGATAAACTACCACAATCTTGGAGGGAGTTCCAAAAGATTTTACGGCACAAACAAAAGGAGACATCTTTGGAGACTTTGATCACACGCATCCATGTGGAGGAGGAGGCTAAAGGACAAGATGCACTCATAACACAAGAAAGCAATGGTAATTCCACCACAAAGTAAACCTTATTTCAGCCAATAATAATATGCCCAAAAATCATTTTCCTAGAAATAGTCAATTGAAGCCTAAAAAGAGAGCCTTTAAAAATAATAATAGACCTCAAGGAAGGGGAAACCCGAATAAAAATTACAACAAGAACCAAGAATCCCCTTCATAAGATCAGTTTAATAGATCTTGTTTTGTTTGTGGCAAGAGTAGGCATATTGCTTGATTTTGCAAATTTCGGAAACGTGAATCTGTCCCGCAGACTAACGTAACCGAAGAGCCTTTAGTGGCTATGATTACAGACATCAATATAGTACAATATGTTGAACAGTGGTGGGCAAATTCTGGTGCTAATAGGCACGTCTGCTTTGACAAAAATTGGTTCAAATTGTACACTCCTTTTAAAGAAGAAAAAACTGTTATACTTGGTGACTCTAGCAAAACCAAGGTTCTTGGGAGTGGTGAGGTTGAATTGAAATTCACTTCTAGATTCGTGCTAACATTGAAAGATGTTCTTTACACTCCGTCCATGAGGAAGAATTTGATGTCAAGTTTTTTGCTTAACAAGGCTGGCTTCAAGCAAACTATGGAATCTGATAATTATGTAATCACTAAAAAAGGACTATTTGTGGGCAAGGGTTATGCTTGTGATGGAATGTTTAAATTGAATGTTGAGAATAATAAAGCATCTACCAGTTCAGTTTATATGCTTTCTTCTATTAATTTTTGCCATGCTCGTTTGTGTAATATAAATAGTAGATATGTGGGAATCATGAGTAGTTTAGGATTAATTCCAAGACTGTCAAAAGATTTCGAAAAACGTGAAACTTGTAGTCAAGCTAAGATTACAAAAAAACCTCATAAAAGTGTTGTAAGAAATACCGAATTGCTTGAGTTAATTTACTCTGATTTATGTGAATTTGAAGGAATTTTAACTCGTGGAGGAAATAGATATATTATCACTTTTATTGATGATTTCTCAAAATATACAACTATTTATTTGTTGAAAAATAAAAGTGATGCTTTTGAAAAATTTCAAGATTTTTTAAAAGAAGTTGAAAATCAATTCGGTAGAAAAATAAAAAGAATAAGAAGTAATAGAGGCCATGAGTATGAATCAAGTGCATTTAACTCATTTGTTCAGTCTTTGGGAATTATCCATGAAACTACAGCACCATATTCACCTGCTTCTAATGGTGTGGCTGAAAGAAAAAATAGAACTTTAATTGAGTTAACAAATACCATGTTAATTGAATCTAGTGCACCTTTACATTTTTGGGGTAAAGCTATTTTAACTGCATGTCATGTTTTGAATAGGGTGCTACATAAAAAGTCACACACCACACCTTTTGAGATGTGGAAAGGACATAAGCCAAATTTGGGATATTTGAGAGTATGGGGTTGTCTTGCTTATGTAAGGCTTATTGATCCTAAAATGCCTAAATTAGGTATAAGAGCTACTACTTGTGCTTTTCTTAGTTATGCGATTAATAGTGCAGCCTATAGATTTTTTGATATTGAAAGCAAAATAATTTTTTAATCTGGTGATGCAATTTTTCATGAAGAAAAATTTCCTTTTAAATTGAAAAATAGTGGGGGTGAAGAAAATATTTTGTCACAACCTAGTTCTTCTACTTCACATTTACAAAATCAAGAAAATTTTGAAATGGAACCTAGAAGGAGTAAAAGAGCTAGAGTTGAAAAGGATTTTGGTCCTGATTATTATGTTTTTAACATTGAGAAAAATCCCCAAAATTTAAAAGAGGCGTTAACATCACCTGACGCCATATTTTGGAAAGAGGCTGTAAATGATGAGATAGAATCTCTAATTTCTAATAAAACTTGGAAATTAGTATATCTTTCACCGGGTTGTAAGACCATAGGTTGTAAATGGGTCCTTAGAAAAATGTTGAAACCGGATGGATCAATAGATAAATTTAAAGCTAGACTTGTTTCAAAAGGCTTTAAACAAAATGCTGATCTTGATTTTTTTGATACATTTTCTCTGGTAACAAGAATTACATCAATTAGATTGTTAATTGCTATTGCTGCAATTTTTGATTTGAAAATTCACCAAATGGATGTAAAAACTGCTTTTCTAAATAGGGACCTAGAGGAAGAGATTTATATGGATCAACCCGAAGGCTTTGTAGAGCCTAGACAAGAAAGCAATGTATGTAAGCTAACTAAATCCATATATGGCTTAAAACAAGCACCTAAGCAGTGGCATGAAAAGTTTGATTCCTGCATGATTAAGAATGGTTATAAATCAAATGAATGTGATAAATGTATTTATTCTAAATCATGGAATAATTTACATGTTATTATTAGTCTCTATGTGGATGATATGTTGATTTTTGGCTCAAATATGCACGTTATAAATGAGACAAAAAATATGCTTAAAAGCCATTTTGATATGAAAGATCTTGGTAAGGCTAATTTTATTTTGGGCATGAAAATTACAAAAACATGTGATGGAATATATATTGATCAATCACATTATGTTGAGAAAATAGTGAGAAAATATAATTTTCATGATCACAAAAGTGTAGCTACTCCTTTTGATTCTAGTGTTCATTTATTTCCTGTGAGTAATGATGATGAGATTTTTAATTAAAAGGATTATGCTAGTATCATTGGTAGTTTGTGTTTTGCTACTAATTGTACTAGACCTGACATTACATATGCAGTAGGAGTGCTTAGCAGATTTACTAGCAAGCCTAGTAAAGATCATTGGCTAGCTATTGAGCGAGTCATGAGATATTTAATTGGTACCAAAAACTATGACTTATTTTATAAAAAGTACCCTACTGTAATTGAAGGTTTAGTGATGCTGATTGGAATACTTTGTCAGGTGATTCTCTCTCTACCACTGGTTATATTTTTACCTTAGGTAGTGGTGCTATTTGTTGGAAATCTAAAAAGCAAACAATAATTGCTAATTCAACAATGGAAGTTGAATTAATAGCATTAGCTTTAGCTAGTGAAGAGGCAAATTGGCTTAGAGATTTGTTATATGAAATTCCATTGTGGGAAAAGCCAATTCCACTTATATTAATTCATTGTGATAGCACTGCCGTAATTGGTAGAGTTAAATACCGTTATTATAACGGTAAGTCCAGACCTATAAGAAGGAAGCATTGTACCGTGCGATCTTATTTGAGTAGTGGCATCATAACTGTGGATTATATTAAATCTAATGATAATCTTGCAGATCCATTTACTAAGGCCTTGGCAAAAGATAGAGTCTGGAATACATCAAGGGGGATGGGACTAAAGTCCATAGAATCATGAGCCATGTATGAGGATACCCAACCTAAGGACCAAAGATCCTGAGAATTGGGTTCAATGGGAAAAACGAATCATACGATGGTCGTAAGAAATCCACAATTTATTTATTTTTAATTATTTATTTTGTAAATAATTTTTTAATTGTTCATCCCTATGATGTAAGTGCATTTATCCTGTAATGTGGAGAGGATGAGTTAAAAAACTCTTAATGAAATTTGTAGCTTATATGAGTGGGGTATCAGAATTACAGGAGCACCCTTGACAAAATTTCACCTATGTGAGTGAGGGGTAGGGCTGCTCCCTATAAGATTTGGACTTAATCTCAAATACACTCATGAAACTGGGATCAGCACACAGCCGTAAAGTGCTAGCTATAAAAGCTCATGTCAACACCTGAGTTATTATGTGTAAGTAGTGACACTTAATTTCCCTAAAGCAGTCCTAGTTCAAGTCAAAGACCACTACGACTCTAGAGTTGAGATCGCTGTTTTACTAAGTGAAGGTTCAATGCAGAGCACACATTCATGATGCATAGTGATCCGTTTTTGCCTGGTAATCTCTCTTTAACTAAAAAATTTAATATTAAAATGAGTGGGGGATTGTTGGAACATTTTAATATTAAATAATTAAAATGAATAAATGTTATAACAAAAATGTAAAGATGTAGGAGTGAATATGGAAGATGAGGAGTTAGTGAAAATTATTAATCCCATATTGAAAAGGAGAGAGGCTATTTTATTCTTTTTAATTGTGGTGATTAATGGGCTAAAATGTATTGTCTCAGATATTGGGCTAGATACATGAGCAAGGGAGAGGTGAAGAGTGGAGGTATCAAAATTCACACAAAAAAATAGAAAGATTCTTGGCAAGGAAGGGTGTTCTTTCTGGTGGAGTTTTGGGCTTGAACACTTTGTGCAGAGGTTGTTCTAGCCATACGACACTTGTTGAGCTGTTGTATCCTGAGGGAGACAAGGCAAAGATGGTCTGCATCGGTTACAAAGTTTAGCCAACCAAGGGCTTGAATCTCCTTAAAGAAAGCGAGTGTCGCACCTCAGTCCAAACAGTGTTGTGTAATTCCTTTCTTTACATTAATAATATTCAGAAGTATTATTCAGTTTCTCGTTGTGTTATTTCCATTATCATTGTATTTGCACCAACATGAGGAAATTGAAATTTATAGGGGAAAGAAATCAGAATGATGCACTTTTAGAAAAATAAAATAAATATAATTGTAACAAAAAATAATGATGTGATATAATAATAAAAATAGATCATATTGATAGGTAATACCTTTGTGACGAAAAAGTGATAAAAAAAATTTACTAAGTTTGATACATTTAATTATGGATCTAAATAGCTAAGGACCTTGTAGTCGAATTAACACCTACCTATGCACAAAGTGCTTACTAGGAGGGAAAGAGTTTAAGCTGCAAAGTTTACAGCATATTATAATTATCTCTAAAAAAAATTATGAATACAAATAAAATTTTAATAAATATTCAAAAAGGAACATACCATATATATTTTCTTGCTCTATATATATGTGTGTGTACAATTTTAAAAGCAAGTGACAAAAAAAAAAAATGTAAAATAAAACTGACTTTTGTCACTCTTTCCTTATTGTGATACACTTAATTATGGGAAGAAAATTACTTGTTTTATTTCGTATTTTCTTATTTCAAAATAAGAAGTGATAACAAAAAACGATATATTTCCCATTTCAAGGATTTTTTGTGTAAAATTTGGTAATCATGTGTAAAAAATATGCTTTAATGAAGAAGAAAAAAAATACTCCATACAATTAGATATAATTATATTGTATAAAAAAAAAGATATAATTATATTGATAAGAGAGGGAAAAAGATGATCTAGTACTTTTTGGTAAAGCGGATGAAAAAAATGGTCAAAGCATTAAGGATGCATTGGATGTCTTTTGTGAGCTCTCTAGCAAAAAGTGAATCATGGAAAATCTCAGGTTTATTTCTCTCCAAATGTCTCGCAGATAAAAGAGGTGTGCTTCGTTCTTGTCTAGATCTTCACTCTACCCCAAACCTCGGGAAATATCTAGGATTTTTGTTAAAGCATCCGGGTTCCACTAACCATGATTTTGATTATATCATTTAACGTGTGGTGCACTGGTGTGGCCTTTGAATGAAGTTTTTATTTTATTAAAAATCAATGATAAGTATTTTTTATGAAAAATAATTATTAGTTAATGAATAAAAATAATGGATTCATTCCAAATTATATAGATTTGATATATTTTAAATTACATAGAATTTTTAAAAGATTTGCACGAGACTAAAATAAATTTGATAAAGGCAGACAAATAAATCATGCAATCGTTAAAATTAAAATTAGACCATTAACAAAAAAGACGGTTGGAAAATATGAAAATATTGCGGTTGGGAGATTTAAAACATATACTTAGAAATTAACAAATGAATATTAAAAAATATTAAAGAAATAATATTTAAATAGGATAGAGAAATGATAGAGAATATGTTGAAAAGTGTATTTAAAAAAGTAAGTAGGTAAAAATTAAAAGTAATTATTTACTCTTTAAATAGTACAAAAATTTAAAAAGATTACTAGAGATGCTCTAGAGGCATTAAACAACTTGCTAAAGATTGTAAAAATAAAAAAGAATGTTTTATACCATTAGTTAACTCATTAGTGACGTTAGCATTGATCTTACTAGTTACAACAAAGGGAATTTTCAAATAATGAATATAAAGAAAAATCGCAATAGAATGGGAGATCAATAAACATCCTATTTCAAATTCATATACATCTGAATTTGCCATTACATCCTCAACCACATTATGCCTATCATATATGCCTTTGATCTTTTAATGGATGGCAGATCCAATTCCTTAAAAGTAGCTTACCAGATGTTGTCACACAGTTATCAAGAAATTTGTACAATTTATCAGAAAAACAAGAAGCACTAAACTTTTAGGGACTACATAACTAAGAATTAAAGAAAAATCTAAGACATCATATGCCAAAGTAGTTGGCTTTGAACTTAGGAGACGCAGGAACTTGCCTGATGGACCACTATTAGCATTGTTACAGAAAATCATAACCAGTGTCTGTCCATCCATTCGGAAGCAACTCCTACAATTTTGATTGATTATTTGTAACCGTATATTTACAATACAGACGTGGTGATCAGTTGGACCTTTAAATGGTAATATATCTCCATTCCATAAAACATCATCTAACTGTAATTGAAACAGGTTAATCATTATAAACCACACAGATAGATGATCGGGATTGCAATTTTAACCACTAGGGATACTAGCGAGCTTTCCATTGACCGGAATAGATGACTAAAAAGTCTACCAAGAGTAAGGCAATATCATGGGGAATAGTAAATTATCCCACAAACTAGAAGACCCTTTGGTGTGGACACGAGGTACAAGCCCCTAATTATACGCATGTATGGGAGGAAGAGCAAAAAAAGAGACGGCCCAAATTGTGGCCTTATGGATGGAGCCTATTAGTTATTAGGCTTGAAATTAAGCAAGTGCAAGCATTTAATAATTAGGGTTTCTTTATGCATTTTATTGTTAGCTATTTAAGCACTTTTTCTGATTATTGTAAGAAAAAGTGCTATTTAATCATTAGGGCTCCTTTGTTCTATTGTTGTTTAATTGCTCCATTGAAATAGTGTGATTGTCCTACATCAGTTTTGGTAGCAAAGCCAGGTTCCGGTCCATACAACACAACCGTAGACAATCACTAGAAAGCAAAACCATCAAAAGAGCAAGCCAGCCAAATATGACAATACCTTTTAAGTTTTTACCCCATGAGATCTTGAACAAGCCCAAACCAGCCCCTGCAATCCTTATATACCCCCAAGCCCCCCATGAGTTTTTCACCCCTAAGCCAACAAAGAAGCCAGCGACACCTCCTAAACTAGTGAACACCATCCGTGCCCACCTCTAATCACAGAATCCACACCTACAAACCAAAAAAACAAAAAAAAGAGACCCTTGCCGAGACCCATCGGCAACCTCAACCCACCAACCGTCGAAACCCACAGATCAGCACTTAGCCGCTGCCGACCCATCAGCCACCTGTCGCCAACACCATCATCACCCTCGACCACCGCCGATGCCAAGACCCAAGACAAGAAGCTGCCATCCCTCCACGATTCGAGCCGCCGCTGTCTTCCCCTTCTTACACCGTCCATATTATATTGTCTCTTTTAGTTTCTGTGGTTTTCTTTTTTAAGTCTGTACTTTGAGTTCCTTTTAAAGTCTTTCGTTTGAATTTCTTTAAAGTTCGTGTCTTGTTTCTTAAAACAGCTGTGTATTTTATTCTTTTTGCACCCAAAAAAAAAAAAAATTCAAAAGGAAGTCTCTTCAATTGAACCAAATTTCAAACTTTTGAAGCATCCAGGAAGTCCCTACAATGAACAAACTTTGATTATTCAATATAACTTCTCGTGGGATTCTAAATTGATAATTATGCATATATTTGATTTATTGCCATATAGGTATGCTTGTCTGTACCGAAATTATAAATACGCTTCTTGAATACAAAATTCCCAAACTGGCCCAAAGAAAGCTCTGGTTTGAAATTGCTCTCACTTCATTCAAGTCACACCCACGACCCAACTTTCATCCTGTTTAATTAGAAATCACATCTACACAATTCATACTATTCTCTAGGTTTCAAAGAACAATAATAAGATCAACTGTCAGATAGAAGTCAAAGCTCAACCTTTTGTCTCAATATAATTCCACCAAGAAAATATATCTAACATAAACCACATATTTAGCAAAGTTGAAATCAATGTCAATTTTATTGCAGAAATGTTTGAATGAGTGAGGTTTGAATAAGTTGTACCTAATAAGTTCAAATCAATGTCGATTATTGTAAAGTGTATGTTTGTACGGGTACATAGAATGCTTAAACAATATATTCGTAGGTAATCTGACATTCAGAAAATTTAACACTATCTTGTTGATGAGTACTTTAGAGAGGTTCTTTGGGCAGTCCTGCAGGAGTTGAATATGTATAAGTTTCAAGTATGGAGTTATTTTCATGTAAACTTCAGAAATGGAACTTTGCTCAAATCACAAATATTGGGGTAGGGAAAGAATGTTCACCTCTACTATCATATATAACTTCTTTGGGCGACACCTAAAATCAAATTCAATTAAAGAATTAAATTTTGACTTTCAAATTTGATAGACTTCCCATGAAAACAGATAACAAGGAAACTGTACGTTAATCATACTTGCAGTTGCAAAGCCCCAGAGGCAGCACAAGATGCATCATCATTGATAAAACCAATCCAAATCTTAAAGAGCACAATCAACAAAGTTTTGCCATAAACAACTTATGCATCATCCAGGCCACAATTTCCCTGAAGACAAAATTTAACGATACTTAATGTTAATATTTTGAAACAAATTTTCTGGGAGATAGCAGTCACAAGATAAAACTATGACTGCTTCAAGCAACAAAAAATTTATGACGAATCACAGTATACAAGAAAATATACTAAGAGCAAAAAGGAACAGAGAACAACTATCAACGAAAGTAAGCAGAGAGGAAGGAGGACAACACAGCCATCATCTCATACAAGTTAGGGGCTAAATTGGATGCTTTCTTCTAACATCACTAATAATTCAGAATGTTCATAATATATTATAGGGCTTTCAATCATGCTTTTTTCAGAAGCATAAAGATGAAGAAAAGAAATATGGCTCATGATAAAATCTTTACAGATAAGATCATACGATGAGCTTGCATCTAAGGTGAACAGCATCAGGCACAATATTACCATCAGTTGTGGTTGATGGTGTGACCAACTGTACTATTTTCTTTCAATTGCCAGAAATCCAATGATTGAACTCAAACCAAGTAACTCAACAGTAATTCAAAAAAAATGATAGAATTATAACCAGCAAGACAAAAGAACACAAAGGACATACAAATTTAAATAGAAAATTCAAATTCTACACAAGCACACAATAAGAGAAAAGACTAAGAAACCTAGTCAGAAAAGTTTCATTGCTACGAGTTGAACACCTACAATATTATAATTTATAATCACTTGATAAGAGGAAGAGGACTCCAATCTGAACCACTTGCAATGAGCCACTGCCAATTACAAAGAAAAGAGATCAAAGGGGACAGAGATTCAGACTCTAAATGCAACGTTTTATCTATTTATTTTCTTTCATGAAACTTTCGAGTGATGATGTCAAAAACAACAAAAAATTAGAGGAAAACTAGGACCAAAATAGAGTTCCAAACAAATGATTCTTTGAAATGTTCACATTGCATCACTTCATTTGTAATTGATTTTTCCAAGAAAATTTTTCAACAGAAAGAAAAACATACACTTTTCAAAAGCATAGCTAGGAATTAAGAATAAGGGCTATATCTTAGGTTTAGAGATGTATCAACATTATTGGATCCTTAATTTAGTAGTCACCAGTCAGTTGTTACAATCTATTTCAGTTCCAAATTTTCACCCTCATTACCATAAGTAGCACAACCCACATTTCTATCTTCCAGAAGATTGAAGGTCCAATTAACTCAACCCCCTCCTTAACTAAACCACAGTAGGAATAATAATCCAGATTTCAGCATTTCATTAAATCTTCATTTTGACAATTTTTTCTATCTTTCCTTTCTTCAATGTGTTCCTTCTCTTTAACTGTACAGATCACTCTAATTGGATCAGCCTTAGGCTAGGTTTTCAACAAAATAACTGAGTCTTTAGATGTGGCTAACATCTTTTATGATAGTCACTTTCTTTCTTTCTTTATTTTTAAGTGAGTTAACTAAAATGAGAACTAGATAACAATTGATGTTAAAACTAGAGAGCCCAGCAATAACTTCATTTGTAACAAGCAGCAAACCAGGATGGATTTCAAGTGTTAAGTGTAACCCCCCAACCCCCACCCCGCCCAAAAAAAAAAAAAAAACCCTATAAAATTTTATTTGAAGTGTAAACTATGCAGCATGGAAAAGTTACAGAATTTCCACCTCTGGCTTTTGCTTGATCAGATGTCTCCAACTGCTCCATTCACCCAACTTTATTTCACAAAGAAGAAAGCAAAAGACAAGTGAACTACAACATGTAAAAAAATATCATTGCAGAAATTTTAATATGTACTTTATTCATCTAAAAATCTCATCCTAACTACCAGAAGTTGGCTAGATCAAAGAAGTGCTTGTCATAATCTCTCTCTCTCTCTCTCTCTCTCTCTCTCTCAACGGTAAAATTGGCAGATGTAGCATCTGTAAAAACATGGAAAGGGACATAAATAGATTGTCATTTCAGCTATATGCTGATCCTTAAACTCTCCAAAAAACCTTTAATACACATTTTTAATACCAAATTGCTATCTACAAGAGAGGATATACCAAACTGCTATCTACCAAAGAGGCTTTTAGCTATGAAAAGTAGTCAAACAGCAGTGGAAATATGGTTAGGCTTATATAAGTCCCATCACTCCCTTACCCATGAGCAACAAGCTTTTGAACAGCATCATTGATCCCACTTTCAGATATGCCAACCTGACCAGAAAGGATAGCTATTCTTGCATGCAAATTACTCTCTTCAATAGATGAACAAATAGCTCAAATGAGTTTATCAAAACAGGAAACAACAACCAAACTTCTTTTAACATGAATTCACCTTCCAACATTTCCCCTCACCACTTGATGTCATTTTCCAATCAAGCTCCTTATGGTCAATTTCAGCATCTAATTCATACAGCTCATAAAACTTTCCTGTATTTGATCATAGGTTGCAACACTATGTAATATAATATAAAAGCAAAGGCTCAGTGATTTACATGGATGAGATCAAATGATTTTGCCTTCTCCAAAAAGCTACTATAGGGGAAAGCTACTGTGGATGAAGTGATGTGTGTGTGAGTGAGTGTGTGTGTGTGTGTGGAGAGAGAGAGAGAGAGAAAGGGAAGTAAAATAATTTCAAATTGGAGTTCAATATTTGTGGACTCTGAGTATTGTAATATGCAAATTCGTACATGGAAAATTGAAGAAACAAAAAAGATAATTCTACGGAAAATGTGCATGTAGAATAGGATAATTACATCTCTCTAATGGTCTGATCGGTCACCAAAAAAATAAATAGATAAAGGAAAAAAATATTGTAATTGTGACAAGGGGGAAAAAACAATAGTAGCATTTCTAGTTTGTTGGTGCCCATTGGTTAGAATAAACCAAATTACCCTTTCATTTCATTTTCTCTAAAACATTTCTTCAGGAAATAGTTCCTCCTTGAGTGAAGGAGCTATCCATTGAATCTGAATGTATGTAATCTCCCAGAGATCAGCACCTTCTTTCTGCACTAAAATCCCCTTTTCCTTCATCTGAGTGATCATCTTTTTCAACAAGTCTGGGACTAGTTCTTCAATTTTTGACGTACCATACTGTCCCAAATCAGCTTTCATACATGTATCCATTCTTCTTAACACCCCTAGCCAGAAAGTCCGAAATCCAGGGCCCTCTGATATCTGTTTTAAGAACTGCAAGAATACATTTGTCAAGAGCTCCAAATTTCTTTCTCCAAAAAAAAAAAAAAGTAAAAAGTTAATGCGGTAATCAATTATTAAATGATGTAAAACATGAGTCTTACACCCAATACTTACTAAATTCAGATTATTTATTACAATTGTGTTCGTATATATATAGAATTATATATTTTATTATTTAAAGAATGGTTATGCTAACGAGTTTGTGGCATTGGTTAACAATCCAATTAAAGAACGTTTTTATGAGAAAAAAAAAACATTTAATGTTTGACAGCATTTTTCATTTTCCATAAAAGTGATGTCAAAACTTCCCTAAAATAGGTTGTTAACCAATGCCCTAAAAGCACTCATTAACAGTTCCCTTTAAAAGAATATGATACAAGTTAATGATACGTAAAATTTTGAGGCCTCAAAAACTTAAATGTTACAATATTTTCAAGTCAACAAAAGTCAAATGACATCAGTTTCATCTATTTATTTCTACTCTATGAATTCTTTGATTAAGTATTTACTCGTGTTACTACCATACACTCTTGGCATGATGGTCACTTCACAATTACAAAGTTCTTATGAGGTGGGGAGTAAGGACTAGGGTCCAAGCTTCAAAGATGGAACTTAACACACATATACACAAATTAAGCTAAAGTATAATTTTTATCTTGTATTAAAGAAAAAAAAAAAGTATTTACTCATGTTCATATTATTCCTTTTACAGGGAAATCTTCTTTTTTTTTTCTTTTTCTTTTTTTGTCGTTATAGATAAATCTTACGTGTTTTGGTTTTATTTTGCTCCCTTATAAAAACAGATGTAAAAGTAAAATGACAAAGACCAAAAGTAGATTGCAAACAAGATGATAGAATAGGTGTGTGATAGGAAGAATAAAAAAAGAAAAAGAAATTATACAATTATGGAACATGTTAGGATAAATTATTCACTCTTATTGGAGAAGTCCTCTTTACTCTTACAATAGGTATAGACCCTACTATGGTTCTCACGTTGGAGCCCTATGAGAGAATGAGAACTCATCCTTTGGGACTGAATAATTTTTCATAAGTTGGAGTCATATTTAATATAACTCTTTATTAATTGGTACAGCATTCAATAACTTCTTATTAAATTAATATTTTTGAAATTCCACTATTGAATCACATTACATGTTCTTATTTTTCATTACAAGAATGCCAAATTGTGTTTTATTGGTTGATATCATAAAATCATATTCTGTGTATAATTTCAAGATTAAAAAAAAAAAATTGAAAGAAAATTTAAATATTTTATTGATTGAATAACAATTTGTCTTTTATCATCANTGAGCCAGTGAGAAGCTTTTTTGAAGAGCTACGATTGCATGATTTCTCATCTCTTCTCGCCGGGCTAAGCTGGACTTTCTAAGTGCTTCCCCTAGTTTAAGAAATAAATTCAAGGTAAAGTTTGAAGAGCCAAGAGTCTTTGAATTTTCCTCTAAAGAGGAGTTACTTGTATTGCTTGAGACACTCAAATTGTTCTCTGCTTGATGATTTTTATACCATTGGGTCAACAAATTCACAGAATCTGCCATTAGGTCCAGTATCTTTAAATTATTCTCCAATGGACTGTTCTTGAGTGCAACAAAACTAAATGCACAATCTATACAGTAGACATAGTTTGTCCGTGAAACATGGGTCCCATCTGACATCAACATGATCAAAGCCTCAACTCCCTGATCATAGGTTTCAGAGTGCCGCCCAGTGACTGATAACAAATGAAGGACTGTTTTCCATCCAAGTTGGGTTTGCAAGTTTGCAGGATACTCAATAAGAACCTTGCTCACTGATTGTGTTATGAACTCACAACATGTGTCCAGAATTTCTTTGTCGAGTTTCCACATTAAATTGATAGACTTGAAAATGAGCTCCTCAGGGATTTTGTCAACTCGATATGTACCGAGGAGCTTAAGGCAGACTTTGAAAAGGCCTAGAATGGCCTTCTCTGCAAATGGAATTGGAGAGAACAAAGGAAACTGAGCAACTGATAGCATATAATCATGAAAATTAGTCCAAAATGTCTGGAACCTATGTATGTTGGCCAAAGCAATGGCAATGACCAAATCCCAACAGAACCCAACAGTTTCTTCTTCTTCAACAGGTGTGCTGAACTTTTGGCCTTTTCCAGCAGCTGCAAATATCAGAGAGCGCCCAAGATTGAGCAAAGCATCATCAGGCAAGTTTGAACTATTACTGAAGATATTCCCAATACGGCACTGTTTGATGATCTTCAGATTCTGTTCAAATTCACTTAGGTTTAGGGACAAAGAGTCTTCCATGCTCTCAAGTGACAGAAAATGAGAAAATCGACTAATAGTGCCAGAAGCCTGGCGGCTTCCAAATTTAGGGTCATGAGAAGGGAAGATTATGCCTGATTCAGGTTCCTTTGGGACGTCAGATGATGAGGCGGAAGCACTATCAAATTCAATGACAGATTGAGGAAGTAGCTTTAGCCTTTTAAGTTTCAATAAGCAATCCACAATATTTCTCCATCCCCCACGAATTGATTCCCCAAAGTTGTTGGCAATGGTGAAAACAGCCAGTGTAGCCATTTTTGGCTTCAAATCATTGCTAAAAGCAAAAAGGGTTTCTTCTGTTGAGGCATACGGATTCAACAGTGTAGTGAATTTACAGAATGAGGCAAGGAGCTCATCTAGAGTGTCTTCTAATCCATACTGAGCTATCCTGGCTATTGAGATTAGCATTTCAGTGCATTCCTGGAGCAATTCTTCTTCATCAGTATGCTCAAAGAATGCACAGAGAGAAGCAACTGCGGGGCCAGCAATGCAAGCAAACATATCTCTTCCCAACCGACGATCAAAATCACATAGTATGAGAGGCTGTACAAGTTTAGATCGGTTTATCAGCTCAATCCATTTGCTCGGATTCATTTCTACTGACAGACCAGACTGACCAAAAAGGGTGATTGCTTTGTTTGAAATGGAATGAAAAAGCTCAGAGAGATACTCCCTTGGAAGATCCTGTCCTCCATTGATCGCCCTATTGTTCCTGATGAACTCTTCTTCTGTCATCTTCTTCTTCACTTGCGGATTGTGTTGATCAGTATTGAGCATAATGACGGAGTAGCAAAGAATGAAAACTGCATCCTTGCTTACAAAAACATCTGAGGATTGTTCATCATAGAATCTCTCTGAGAATGCTTCAAGGATCCGTTGGATCTTTTGGCCTCTCCTGGCAAACGAAAAGTTTCTAGATAAGATCGAAGAGCAATATCAAGAACCATGCCTGAAAATTTAAAGGTATCTGTGAATTCTCTAAGAACTTCAATGTTAAAATGACTAGGGTCACCAAGATAATCCCCGATCATGTTCTTGTCTAGTCCAGGAGTATAGCGGAAGAAGAAAGCATAGGCTTTTGGATCTGGAGGATCAGAAACCAACTTAGAAAATTTCAGGTACTCCAAACCCTTCTTTTCATCTCTATTGAAATGGCTTGCTGCAATCAATATTTTCTTTTTCTGTGCTTTCCTTATCCTAACAAAGTCCACCCAAGATTCCAATTCATCTTTGGATTTCTCCTCCCAAAAGGGGCTATACTCGGTTATCACAACAGGGTACGGACCAATAGGGCTCGAATCATCTTCTTTGTCAATATTATCTGCAATGTTGTGAATCATGGTCGCTAATCCTTCAAAGGCTAGTACCTGTAAAGTGGTCACAGGGCTAGTCATTGGGAACGAGTTCTTGCAAAGTAGCTTTCCAATTTCCTCGAACAAACTTCGACTAAGGGATCACAATCATAGTTCACGTAGACTTCAATTATAAATGTTGGTTGCCTGCAGAAATTAATAAGTCCTTCAAGTGCAACTTCTTGAAGTGATATTGAGCTTGCAAGAGGAACAACTCTAAGCAGTACAATTGCAAAGAAAGCTCCTAGTTGGAGACGAATAAACCTGCCAAAACTCACCTATCTTAGTACCAATTCTCCAAAACAAAACAAAATAGATTATACTCGGTTAATTATAGGTTTACATTGTACTAGTAATGTAAATCTTACATGGTAGACCAAACAAATGTATACAATGTAAACTAAGAATCTTCATTTTTTGGGTTTTTAAAACAGAATCCTAACCTGCGAAGAAAGTGGTAGATATTCAAAACAGTGCTACAAATCATGGATAAGACTAGAGGGCTCGAACAAGTCCGTAGTGGATCAAATGATGAAACAGGTCGTCTTGAATCATCCTCAAAAGCTTCGAATGCCTCCCAATTTCTTCTCCGCTCAATTCAATGGCGGAATTGATCAAAACCAGCGCGAAATGCTGAACGTCTTCGTCTGGGTCCTGAAATGTAGAGCCTTCCATCTCCACAACTCGAACAACATTGAGCAGCGAGCACAAGAAACGAAAGATATCAGCTGCAGATCGAATGCCATACCCGGAATTCAAATTAGCATCAGCATCACCACCAGAAGAATCATCCGTACCATTCTCAGATTCAGATCCAGATTCGGATTCGGATTCAGATTCAGAATCCTTAATGGCGAGATGAGGCAAGCGAGAGAATATTATCTGAATCAGCTCATGCAGTGCATACCTTGCATTGCGCTGAAGCAAATCACCTCTCCCTGCCGAATGTTGCACCACTTGAAAACACGTATTAACAATGTTACAAACCACGTGATCGGTTAACAAAACCGAGGCACAGTGCTTCATAATGGCAGTTAAGACCTGTAAAATCCTCATCATCACGGCGTCCTCTGTAGAAGAATCTGTTTTCTCTAACCGACAGCCGGCGATGGCGGTTACAATGGAATTGATAGCCTCTTTAGCTCCTTTTGTCTTCTCGTCGAAGATTTCGAGGTTGAGTATTTTTAACAAGGCGTAGAGAGCCACGGCTGTTGCGGCGGCAGGAACGTCGTCGCCTTGAATCACGTGGAGGAATGGGGAGATGTAGATGGCGGGATCGACGTTGTGCCATTCTTGCTGAGGATTGAAGATTAAGGCTCGAAGCGATTTCAAAGAATGTAATGCGGAGGAATCGAAATGGTCGTCTGAGTATGGAGAGGTTGGTTCTGGAGGACGGCGAATTACGGCGAGAAGGGCACTTACTTCTGTGTTTAGCATGCAGGAAAGTCCCAGCTCTTTCCTTTTTGTTTTTATTTTCTTTCTTTCTCGGGTGTTGTTTTCATATGCGTCTTGATTTTGATCCTCCATTGTAAATTCTAATGAGAGGATGGAGGTGAGGAAGAAAGAAAGAAAGAAAGAAAGAAAGAGAGAATTTTTTTTTTTTTTTTTTGGTGTTTAAAAAACGGTTTGGGAACGGAAAGGGATTGGTTTGGGGGGGAAAATAGAATTTGTGGGCCCAAGTTTTCTTTGCAGCTAGTTTTTTCAACAGTAACGAATAAAATCAGGATCTTTCTCAGGAAAATATATATATATTTTTGACAAAAAATTTTGTACTTGCTAATGTGGCATATTGTTAATGGTTGGTTAAAAAAGTTTTGTTAATGATGAACCCAAATGAAAAGCAAGATAAGTTTGTCAATTCAGTTGTTGTAAAAATTTTCTCCAAAAAAAAAAAAACAGTTGTAAAAAAAGATTGACAATTTTTTGTGTGTATATACACGACTCAAAAAAGAAAAAATAAAATAGAATAAAGAAAGAAAATAAAATCAGGAGTAATAAATGGTAGAAATCTTCTGTTTATTTACAACCATACAAATTAAGTAAAAAGTAGATTAAACCACGTAAGTTAAATTAACCTCTTGTTTAGAGAATAATCGGGCAATCATTCAATTTCCATGTTCTTGGCCTAAATCCATTCTATTTCATTTCATCTAAAACAAAGTCAAATAAACCAAAAAAAGAAATGTCTATCCAAAAATACCCCTAATAGTTTACTCATATTTCCCTACTCCTCCAAATATCATACTACCAAAATGATTACAATCCCATGAACACACCTAATTTTATGAGTAATTATAAGGTGCTCCTAAAATATAATGACGTGGTATATCCTCCTCTCACATGTACCATGAAATGTGCTATCAACCATGAACATGAGAGGAACATGCACCACATCACCATGCTTAGAGATCTTCCAATAATTTTTCTAATTTTACACCCTATTGAGTTATTAACTTATGATACCAGTTTTCTATTAATAAATAAATAAACCTATGATAGGAGTTATTATCAAAATAAATAAATAAATAGTACCTTATGTTTGGAGAATCTACTATTAACATTATTTTTATTATACAACAATTACAACTTGACATATTTATTAGTTGTAAAATTAAGATAATTATAGAATACCCTACAATAAATACGTACTTCATTCACTCACATTATGCTCAAAATAAACCGTTAAACACCATAGATTGGCGGAAACTATAAGGCCATAATTCATATTGATGATGCTACAAAATTGTACCACCTTAAATTGTCCATGTGGCTCGTCTACAGAAAGAGAAGAAAAATAAGAAAAATGAGCATAGCCAAGTTGCCTCGTCCCTCCTTTGGGACGGACGAGGAAGGTCTCGTCTGTCATTCCTTTGGGGCGGACGAGGGAGGTCTCGTCCGTGACAAATGACGGACGAGGAAAGCATGGCCATGCCATGGCTCGTCCACCCTTAATTAGGGATAGACGAGCCAAGCATCCTTAACCAAAAAGAATTGAAACCTCCATTGTTCGTAAAGGGGCATCGGTTCAGATGAAATGACGCCTAAGGAAGTTATGGAAGTTACCTCCGATTTTGGTGAACTCCTTGACAATAGGAACGGTTATCAAAGCCAATACCCTACAATAAATACGTACTTCATTCACTCACATTATGCTCAAAATAAACCGTTAAACACCATAGATTGGCGGAAACTATAAAGCCATAATTCATATTACCATATTTACATCGGTAAAGCCATATCTAAACACCATAATGAAACCTTTTCGTTTCCTCAAAATGCTTAATGTAATAATCATTTTAAAACTTGATATTTACAATGTCAATCCAACGGTTTTCTTTCTTTTTGGTTACCCGATCCAAATGAGCTCTTTAGTTCATGCCACAAGCTAAACAACGTATCAAGAGCATCAACGTCGTCCAAATTACAATTTCCAGTTTTGGAGACTGGAATTAGCATCAACATATCATTGCCACTTGCAAGTTGCAACCCATAGCTCTCTGGGCATGCTAGAGAGGTAAGCCAGTATAGAAAAACAAGCTCCTGGTCACTTCTATAATAGCAAATTCCTTTGTAAACGGGTGGTATTATGTAGCAAATAGTAGTCAAGTCGACAGTTAACCTTTTCGATCAAATTGTGGAATACTTAGACAAGTACTAATGATTAAAATTTAAAAAGTAAACATGGTGAGACACTTCTAAGTCATCGTTTGGAAGGAGGAAAAGGAATGGAATAGAAATGAATGAAAAAAAAAAAAATTAGAATATTCACCACTTTCCTTGTTTGAGAGTTTTAATTAAGGGAATAGAAAGCCTATTCATTTGTTTGGAAGTTTAAGTGAGAGGAAATGAAATAGGTAAGAGAGTACTTGTTCTTCTTTATTTCCTCAAAACCTCAAATTTTCATTTCCCCCAAAATTAGGAGGAAATGGAAGAAATTTAATTAAATTTAATGAATTATTTACTAAATTCCCAAAATACTCCTATTTATTTAACCATTTATTTTAAAATAGAAGTTTAATAGTAATATTATTATAAAATTATTTCATTATTTTATCTCTATATTACTCCTAAACAAAGTTACTTACCTTCCATTTATTTCCATTCCTTTATTTTAAAACATCTAAACATGGTTTTTTAATTCAATTCAATTCAATTCAATACATTTCTTTTCCATTCATTTCCCTTACTTAAATACATTCTATTTCATTTCATTACTTTCCAATCCTTTATGATCATTCCATTCAATTTCAATCAATTCCCTTATCAACTCCCAAATGAAGCTTATATCAAATAGTTAATAACATAGTGGTATATGATTACCTAATAACCATCGGTGGCAATACAGAATAGGATGGACGAGAATTTCAGATCATTCTAGGTTAAGTTAATTTACATGCTGCCCCAAAAGCTACCATCCAAAATATGTGTATGTGTGCCCCGGTGTGTTTAATATAATTCCCTTTTTTTAATGTAAAATAATTTCATTTCAAAGACAACTTTGGCATGATACTAATGGTTTCACAATAATTAGGGCAATGAATCAACCAAGATGCTATTTAACAAATGCACAAAACTCTTTAAGTTTAGGCTCAACAACTAAACAAGCCAAATTCAAACATGATAACGTGTTTGTGAACAATTTTGTGAAAATAAAACTCGATAATATATATATAATATTTTATGTTGATATGTACACATATATAACATATAAAATTATACTTATAGACTTAGTATTGGATTGTGTAAATTTGTAAATAAGTTCACAAGATATGAATCAATATTGATAAATCAAATTTTTATAAGTTCATAAACACTAATTAACTAACTCAAATAATATAATTTCAATTATACTTTAATTTAATTATTACCAAAGATTTGTGAAGGGTTAAAAAAAAAATTTAATTGTGGCATTTTTTTTTTTTTTTTGGATGTGAATTGTGGCATTTATTATATATGAAAAAAAAAATTAATTAACTAGTAAACAAGCTTGAACTTATTCAACAAAAAAATAAATCAAGCTTGAACATAAACCTAATTTATTAATGATTCGAAGCTCAACTCATGTTCAAAATAAAATTAAATAAACACTCATGAACTTTTAATGCTCAACTTGAGCCGACTCAGCTTGTTTACAGCTTTAACAAGAATACATGTTTGCGAAGCACCAACATGCAACATCTGTTGAAGCACTAAACTGTTTATCATGTCCAACGAAAAAAAGAAAAATTATTGTAACAATAATACAATAATTTCTTTATTTTCTCTATTTTTAGTCGGATGAAAAAGGAGCAATTTTTTCAATATAACGTTTATGTTTATGTCTGCTTTCTTTCAGTGGTTGCCACCCTTTAGAATAAACAAGTACTGGAACATTTTATATATGGTCAGCCTGATTTAATTTCTCAGGCTCATGAATGGGAAGTCTACAGTCAAAATAAGCCTAAGTGCTCAACACACGCATATGTTTATAAGTTTGTAGAACAAACATATTACAAGTCTCTCTCAAGTAAATATCTAGAATGGTCTAACTGTTTCAATAGAACCAAAGCTGTTAAATATAATATAATTGGGAGTTTGAAATGTGGATGAGATGACCAAAGAAATGTGGCAAAAGACTAGTCATTAAAGAGCAAAATCTCACCACATATGCAATGGCATATCCATCAAGACTTAGTTCATCCAGAATAACCAAAGTATCTTGAGTGGCATTTTGAAGAACTAATGCTGTTTCTGTGCACTCAATATAGAGGGTACAAAAGATTCTGAATGTTTCCACAATCACACTTTGCAATTCAAGAAGTCCAAACACATGCAAAACCTGTGTCCATGTGCGTGAGACTGAGTTTCAATCTATGTTGCATTAATTTTTCTAAAGAACAACATTTGGATTTAAAGTCAAATATACTGAAGGATGACCAGCCCAAATCAGCATACCCCTGCTTCCTTTAGCAGGCTAGTACACAAGCTACTAAAGCTGTAAGCATTCAGTTTGCTGGATATTTTATTTTAAGACCCTCAAAATGATAGCCCATGCATACGCAAGAAAGCCACTTTACTGAAATCCAGTAACTGACAGTTCAGTTTAATAGAATGAATTATTGTACAACAAATATTTTTACAATCAAATAGGATCAAGTAGCTTTGAAGCATGATTGGGTAAAAGTTTTTATGCTCTCTCTCTTGCAGTAACCAAAGCCTATTATGCAAACACAAGATATAAAGAGCCTGCTATCAATTGGACCAAAAGACCTAAGCCTCACCCCTCGAAAGTTAGGATTTTATCTTCTGCAAATATTTGTGACTTATTTGGCATATTTTAAAAGGTGGGCTCATGTGGAACCCTTTTTGATAAGTGAGGACTGAATAAACAATATATAAAAAGCCAACTTTTTGCTTAGACAGACAGAGACTAAGTTGTACCACATTGCAGACATAATTTCTTTACACTGATAGGATTATACACATATCATGGAAACAACAAAGAATTCGTTAATTGTGTATGTTAGTGTGTTTCCACAGAATGCTTTACAATATACTATATTCATATGTAACCCGGCATTCAGAAAATCTAACACTATTCTGACCTGTTAATGAGTCCTTCTGAGTGCTTTCTGAGCTATTTTGGACAGCCCTGCAGGAGTTGAATATTTAAGTTTCAAGTATGAAGTTATTTTCATGTAAACTTCTGGAATGGAACTCTGCTCAGATCGCAAATACCAGGGCAGAGAAGAATATTCACCTCTACCCTCATATCTTAATTCTTTGGGCAACACCTAAAATCAAATCCCAATGAAAGAACAAAATTTTAATTTGCAAATTTGATAGATTTCCCATGAAAACATATTACACAAAGGTCACAGTATATTAACCATACTTGCATTAGTAAAGGCCCTAGAGCAGAAGAGGACACATCATCATTGATGGAGCCAACCCAAATTCTTAGAGCATCACAATCAACAAACACAAAGCCATAAACAACCGAAGCATTATTCAGGCCACAATTTCACAAAGACAAAATTTAACAAAACACAGTGTTAATATATTAAAAAAAAAAAAATTAGTCAGAGCAAACTTTATGAGGAAAAGATACAGGGGCATGCTTTAAAGTCAACTGCCCCGTCACATACGATTGAAGAGACAATATCTTTGTCAAGTTCAAGGTGTCCTTAAAGACTGGGAAAAGAATCAATTTTTAACAATTTAGGAGCTAGGTTGGATGTTTTCTTCTAACATCAGTAATAATTTTAGGACTTTCACAATATACTATAGAGCTTCAAATCATGCATTTTTCGGAAGCATAGAGATGAAAAGCAGGAAAATATCTCAAGCTAAATTCTTTATGCAATTGTTGACTGTTTTTATTGATAAGATCAGAAGGTGAACTTCCATCTAAGACAATTTTAGGAATGTGCATTGAAGGATAAATGACAAGCTTATTCCCTCATGTAAATAAAAATTTAAATCCAGTTGACGTGGGAGAAACCAAAATGATGCACAATAAAATAGAAGAACTGGACAATAAAGATAGGGGACCTAGGAGTCAGCACCTAAGCTTGCTTGGAGTTAACACCAAGCAAAGGAAAACCTCTAGGAGTCAGCACCTAATGTTGGCTGGAGTCAGCACCAGACCATTGAAATAATATTAAAAGAAATTTGATTATCAATCAAACTGTGTCTTACAAAACTGAACCCATGGGTTCTTGAATAGAGTGCCAAAACCTTACTTTGCTTGCAAGAAAAGAAATTAAAATCCTGAACCAAAGAGTTAAAGAAAATAACAAAATTCTTAAAAGAAATCCTAATTATTAAATGATTAGGCTTAGTAACTATTTCATCCTAATTACTAGTAGGCTCCATCCATAAGACCACAAGTTAGGTCATCTTCTTTTTACGTCTATGCCCATAGGCTTGTATTATTGGAGGTCAGTATCTTGTGTCCGCACCATTAGTATAAAATCAAAGATCAATATCCTGTTTGTACAAAAAAAAAACATAACTGTCTAGTGGCAATCAGACCTCTTTTATCACAAGAAGATGAGATGAATAGCATCAAGTCCGATATTACCATCAGTTTCAGTTAATGGTGTGATCACCTGAACCAATTTTCTTTTAATTACCTATAATCCAATGTATAAAGTCAAACCACGAAACTCAACAATAACTCAAAAAATAATATAGAATTATAAACACCAAGACAAAAGATGCAAAAGAACACAGACATACAAATTTAAATAATAATAAAAAAAATAATATATGAAAGCACATAATAAGAGAAAAAAGAGTAAGAAACCAAAATAGAAAAGATTCATCACTCTCAAACGACAATTTAACAAAGAAGATAGTGCTAGAACTTTTAGTACAAGTTAAATGGGGACAGAGATTCAGACTCTAAACCAATCACTGCCAAGTGCAGCTTTTTATCTATCTATGCTTTTCTTGAAACTTTTGAGTGACTCTGTCAAAGAAACAAAAACAGGAAAATGTACAATATCACTTTCTTAGACCAAAACTTAATCAAACAAAACAATTTTTGAAATGAAATGTTTCTTGACATTTTCCTACAGGCTTCACACTTTGTCACTTCTTTTAGTAATGGAATTATTTCTCCCCATGTAATTATTTAGGCTATTTTGTGCTTATTTTCACTAAGTAGTCTCATTTCAATAGTATTATTTTACCTATCTAACAAATCAAAAATTAGTAATTGAATTATTCCAAGAATTTTTTTTAGCAGAAAGGAAAACATGTGTTTTTCAAACACATAGCAAATAATGGTTATATCTTAAATTTAGAGATGGATCACAAACAAATTAGATTTGACCCCACCATCATTCGATTTATGATTACTTCAATCATAAATCAAATTGTTTCTCTTTTGAACCTTAACTCTTCTTCTAAAAGGATTTTAAACCAAAACCCACAATTACCATTTAGTCACTTCCAACATTGCAATGATATTGTGCAATCAACTACTGAGTGATTAGAATAATCCATTAACATCTCCAACAATTAATCTGAGCTTTTCTTCCTTTCAAAGCAACAGCATGGAATGTGTCATCAGATTTTTCTTTTGTTGTCAAATTTTCTCGGCAACCAAACAGTAGGTAATATTTCAAAAACCCTAACATTTTAAAAATAAAATAAAAAGAATTAATAAAATTTACTACCTCTCTCGGTACCCTGTTCTCTATCATTGACCTTCACTACATAATAGTTGAAAAACCTCTTCCGTCGTCGTTTCCCGAGGGCGTCGCCGGAAAAATCTGACGTGGCACTTCTCAGGCGGTGTGTCAGTCCCTCTGATTTGAAGAGAAGAGTCCATAACGGTATCAATGGCAGCATCATTGAGAGCGGGGCGGTTTTGTTTCTCTTGCTTCGCCAGAAACTGAGGAACGCGAAGGCTGCCGATCATATATCCGGCATCGGAGCAATTGTTTGACCTGCTAGGGTTTTTTTGAGCGGTATTTTGTTGAGATTTCTTGCTCAGGAAGCTTTGTGAATAATAAATTTTGCCCTCATAAATAAATAAATGTTTTTACTAAAAAAAATTTAACCTCTATTAAATACTAAAAAATTAAATAAAAAAACTTTTATTTTTATTAATAAAGTTTAATTTGTTGTTTTAGAAGAATAAAAAGTATTTGTAAATATCTTATTTAACTGAAAATATATATAAATATGTCATTAATTCTTATATTTTAAATGGTTCTTTTGTTTTACTTAGCTTTACATTTTTCAATTTTTTCTTTTTTTGCTACTCATCCACACTTTACATCTCAAATAATTTAACTATTTTTTTTTTCCCAATTTCTCTTTTACTTAAAAAATTAGGCAAAAATAGCTAAATACCATCTTTGGCCAAATAATTTGTGTTCTACCACAGTTTACGAAATATTTAGCAAATAATTCGTAAAAGTCGAGTTTCCATAAAAAAACAGCCATGATTGCATCCACTAACTTGGATTATTTTAATTTAAAAAGGTCACATCGAACTCGAGTTCTTTAGAATGTGTTACTCAAGATTATAAATCTTGAGTACCATAAAATTGAAGTTCATATCTCTAAAACTGAGGTTCTCATCTTTAATGGCAACATTGTACATTTATCATAAAACTTCTCCTTACCAAAATGGTCGAATAGCTTTCCTTTTCTTTAGTATATTTCTTTCTTATTTTTCCTTTAGATTTTTTTCTTTCACTTTAGCGTGTCCCACATGCATAAGGCCACATCTCATTAAGAGATGTCTGACATGAAGTAAAGCTTGTGAGACAAGCTCCTTAAATAAGTCTTTGACTTGTTTTCTTTAATGACCACACGTTTTCAAAGACCACACTTGCTCTTGAGGGATGGTGAAAAACTGTGACTTGGGTAAAGACAATAAAATGGAAAAAGAAAATGAGAGGTACAAAGCATAGGAATTTGAGCTTATCTCCTACTTGTTCAAATTTTTAAAGAACTCAAGTTTTATATTACAAGGAACTCGAGTTTATGAAACTCGAGTTGAGTTCCACGTAGAATTTTAAATTATAAAATGTCAAATCAACTTCTACCATCGTGTCACATTGTTTTGAAACTCGATTTTCATAAATTCAAGTTCTATGTAGAACTCGAGTTTCATGAACTCGAGTTTCAAAATAATGATAGATTGCTAAATATTTCACAAATAATGATAGAACACAAATTATTTCGGCCAAATATGGTATTTGGCCATTTTTGTCTTAAAAATTGATTGTTTATTTATTTCAACACCTTCAGGCTTCAATAATGTCTTTAGCTTTTAGGAGTTTTTAAAAATTTATATTTTGGCTCAATAAATTCTATATATAAATGTTACCAATTTATAACAAGACCAAAATACCCACTATTCATATTTGATGGAAATAAAGATAAATGCAGCGGAAAAATAAGTTTTAAACGAATCTACTTCATTCGATATTGATAACACGTACTAAGTAAATTTCAGAATTTGAGAACAAGAGATCGTACCTTGAAGCGGTGAATTTCAAAACAAAGATTGAAGCACTTGGGATTACTTTTAATCTTCACTCCAATTCCACTAATGCCTAAGATGTGTGGTCTCTCAATTGGTAATAAAGGGATGACTAATGAGTGACAAAAACTCACATGCACATCATTTCACAATGGTGTTTCTTGCATATGAAAATCTGAACATTTTTCCCTTTGTATCTAACCAATTTATCTAATTGGGCTGGCCTTTTGGGCCTTACCAATTGGGCTTAAGTGTGTGGCTTGGAGTGGGACCAAAAGGGACCAATAAAACACTAGCTCCAATGAACTTTGGGCTTTTCTATCAACTCTTGACAAGTCCAAAGTTACCATTAACTATATTTAATACCACTATATAAATATAGTTGCACTCTAGGTCTTATCTATAATTATATCTCATGACTTTATTATACATGTAACTCCTTCATAAAATATTCGTAGTAATACAAAGTCATTAATGTAGACTGCCACTTTGTAAATTACTACATCTTAATCCTTGAGTACCCGGTTTAATCCTTTAAGTTATTCATTATATATTTATGAAATCCAATTCCATAAATATATACTTTAGTCTTATTAAAGTGGTTAGGCCTAACTCTCTGAATAACAAACTCATTAAACTTATCTCAAAGGAATATTTTATATCTCCGTTAAGAGACTATGAATTCCATCTTGAGAATATATGTTCCATCAACACTAAATGTGGCTACCCAATATACTGAGGTTTTGACCGTTACTTTAGATCTCACTCCTGATATACCAAAGCAACCTACACCTTATGATCAGGTCTATTATTCTCTCAGAATTAAGAGTTCATGCAAATATAAGTCGTGAAATTTATTATTCATATGACAAACATTAGGAGAATAATAAATCTCACAGCGGTCCAGTTCAATATGTCTTAACTCTTAAAACATATTAACACATCAACTAGAAGTCTCCACTTCCATGATCAAGACAAATCATCGTAGTTGATATGTTATAGTCTTCGCAGATGAAATGCTCAATTTCATCACCGACTACGAACTATAATTCTGAGTTTACAAAGAACTTGTGATTTATATCTTCTGTGAATCTTCACATAAATCACATACTATGCATCTCATGGACTATTTGATAATGTCCGAATATTCATGTTACCATTATTTCAGATAATAATAAAACAAATTTATTAAACACAATATTAAGTCATACATAATGTCATACACAATGTCAAACTTAATATCATACATAACATCATACAATAAGATTTAAGGGCACTAATCCTAACAGTATTATCAAAGAGGAAATTAAAGAACTGGCGAAAAACCTCTCTACGACCCTCCAAGTTGAAATGATCCACTAATAAATAAGTTGAAGTACAAGGATATTAAAAAGACTCTCCAAGCCTAATCTACCCAAAGTACTTGAGCCCTCCAAGCTGCAACTACCAACGGACTTCTTAGAGTCTTATATTCACTAACTTTCTGGATCCCGCAATACTGCCCAATTGCATCCGCCAAATCTTGCTACAATAAAATGTATTTTCAGTTATGAAAAAATTCATCACTAAAAGTCCAGTTTTTGGTCGCCAAGGAGTCCTGACAACAAAAAATTTCATCACTAAAAGTCCGATTTGTTTGAAAAAAAAAAACTTTTAGCGACAAGAACATTTCGTCACTAAATGTTTTCCTCACTAAAAACACTATTTAGTGACAAAAATATTTCGTCACTAAAAACACTTTAGTTTATTAAATCATATTTAGTGACGAACAACTTCATCACTAAAACTATTTTCGGGTACATATAGTGACAAAAAAGTTCATCACTAAAACTATTTTTAAGAAAATCCAAGCACATATAGCGACGAAAATTTTCATCACTAAAACCATTTCTTACAAAATTCTACTACATTTAGCGACGAAATATTTCATCACTAAAGCAATTTTTTGTTGCTATATTTGTGACGGAAAAATTCATCGCTAAAACTTATTTTCTATTTTTTTTTTATGACTTTGATATTAATCTGTATCTTGTCATTACATTATTAAAACCTCACATTTGAATAACACATTTATAAAAAAAGATCTATACATTCCACAATTAAAAAAATAAAAACAAGTATCCAATTCAAATTCCTTCCATACAATAATTGTTTGCAACACATACAATAACTCAAGATATTTTATAACAATACAAAAAGTGTAGCATAATATAATTAGAACCAACAGAAGATGTCCTCATATGCTTTCAAGTAATATCAAAAGTAAATCCCCTAAAAGCTACCAATAAGAAATCTGCACAAATATAAAAATAATACTACATTAAAATTATAAAGTAAAAACATTAACTATGTTATAATTATAAGAAACATTTCTAACAATACATTAAGAGTAGCCACACCAATGAATTAAAATCACAGCTCCTAATGTATAAGTTGTAGAAAGCAAATATAGATTTTCAAGTGTAATATAATACAATTAGTTTCAAATAAAACATAAAAAAAAGTAGTCACACCATATAGTGCAGATCAATTGCTAAAATAAATTACTAACTAATAAGTGTTTTAACTTGAAGATGAACTACCCCCATAGGTAAGAGCGTCATCATAATCTTTGCTCCTCAAAAAGTTAAGAATATTCTTTTGGATCTCTTCTTGCTTAGCTCGCACCTCTTCTTACTTAGCTCACTCCTATTGGTCCCTAGCTCGCTCCTCTAGGTCCCTAACTCTTGCATCTTTGAGTTCAATTATCTCATTTTCTAGCCGATGGATATACTCCATCGAGGAACTAGATAAGGCAGTGGTTGCTAGAGAAAATGAAGGTCTCATGCCAAGTCCTTTTACAATACCATACTTCTTCTTAAAAACCAAGTTTAAGATCTCCTCTTGTATAAAGAGAATTGCATTAAGATCTTGACAATGCTATTTTAGTAAAATAAGGAAAATTTATGCATAATGTATTCTAACATCTAAGTCTAGAAGCTACTTAGATAAAAATTTTATCCCATTTATGAATGCACAACTCTATATTAATACTTAAACAAATATACATTGCACAATCAAACATTCCTAATATGAATTTCAACACCTTATAATACCATGCAAGCCACCTGCTTGCTGTAACACAACAACCCATCACAAAACCAATTACAAACATCACAACTATAATGCTTACAAGTATTAAAATCAAATAAAATATTATTCATCATATCTAATCAATAATACTTACTCACATTTGCAAGAAATGAAAAACACTTTCAATATTAGTTTAAACCACCTTATAACAACATGCATGCCACCCGCTTGCTCCAATACAATATACCATCACAAATCTAATTTTTAACATCACAAGTATAGAGTCTTACAAATATTTAAATCAAATAAAATACTATTCATCACATCTAATCAGCAATACTCATTCACATTTGCAAGAAATGAAAAACACTCTCAATATTATTTTAAACCATATTCTAATAACATGCAAGCCACCCGCTTGTTCCAATACAATATAGCATTACAAATCCAATTTTTAACATCACAAGTATAAAGTTTTACAAGTATTTAAATCAAATAAAATACTATTCATTACATCTAATCAACAATACTCATTCACATTTGCAAGAAATGAAAAACACTCTCAATATGAATTTAAACCACTTTATAACATCATGCAAGCCACCTGCTTGCTCCAATA
Organism: Quercus suber; assembly: GCF_002906115.3. Lineage (NCBI taxonomy): Eukaryota > Viridiplantae > Streptophyta > Magnoliopsida > Fagales > Fagaceae > Quercus > Quercus suber. Next base: position 988,421 of record NW_027069647.1, on the reverse strand, counting down.
CAACAACCCACCACAAAACCAATTACAAACATCATAACTATAAAGCTTACAAGTATTGAAATCGAATAAAATACTATTCATCACATCTAATCAACAATACTCATTCACATTTGCAAGAAAAGAAAAAAAAAAAAAAAAAAAAACTCTCAATATTAGTTTAAACCACCTTATAACAACATGCAAGCCACTCAGTTGCTCCAACATAACAACCCGCCACAAAACCAATCACAAACATCTACTCATTCACATTTGCAAGAAAAGAAAAAAAAAAAAAAAAAAAAAACTCTCAATATTAGTTTAAACCACCTTATAACAACATGCAAGCCACTCAGTTGCTCCAACATAACAACCCGCCACAAAACCAATCACAAACATCATAACTATAATACTTACAAGTATTGAAATCAAATAAAATACTATTCATCATATTTAATTAACAATACTCATTCACATTTGCAATAAATGAAAAACACTCCCAATATGAATTTAAACTACTTTATAATACCATGCAAGCCACCCGCTTGCTCCAACACAATAACCCACCACAAAACAAATCACAAACATCACAACTATAATGCTTACAAGTATTAAAATTGAATAAAATACTATTCATCACATTTGATCAACAATACTCATTCACATTTGCAAAAAATGAAAAACATTCTCAATATGAATTTAAACCACTTTATAACATCATGCAAGCTACCCACTTGCTCTAACACAATATATCACCATAAATTCAATTTCCAACATCACAAGTGTAGAGTTTTACCAGTATTTAAATCAAATAAAATACTATTCATCACATCTAATCAACAATACTCATTCACATTTGCAAGAAATGAAAAACACTTCTAATATTAGTTTAAACCACCTTATAATACCATGCAAGCCACCTACCTGCTTCAACACAACAACTCATCACAAAACCAATCATAATCGTCACAACTATAATGCTTACAAGTATTGAAATCAAATAAAATATTATTTATCACATCTAATCAATAATACTCATTCACATTTGCAAAAAATGAAAAACACTTTCAATATGTATTTAAACTACCTTATAACATAATGCAAGCCACCTGCTTAAACTATCTTATGTGTAAATATAGCATGATTATTGGCTTTATGGTACCAAGATTGAACTCATATAAATGCTAAGAGTTTACACAGTATGAGCCTGCACGCCTATTAATTAGAAGTTTGTCAGTGCCAATAAAGCAAAAAAAAAAAAAAAAAAAAAAAACATGCGACTTGATGCAGTGGTTGTACTATTTGTTAATTCCAAGACTAAATGCAATCATTCTTCTTTATCACCCTATGTGCAGTATAACACACTCCCTGTAATTCCTTCTTGCTTCACTGAATTTAACCAAAGCCAGCAATCCCTTGAATTCTATGGTATTGTCAAATTATTCCACAAATTCCAAGCAAGTAAATGCGAAGAGGCATTGTCTCTTGGAATCTTTCACCAGTGACATCAATAGAAAAAAAAAAAAAACAATCATATGATCATCCCTTATTAAGAAATTCCTCCAATGTAGTGATTCATAAGAAGTATTTTCCAAAATTCAGATCCTACATCATAATCCTTCGGATGATGCATGATACTAGTGAAAGAAACCTAAAAAGAAAATAAAAAAGAAAAGGAAATTACCCAAAAAATAAAATAATATATATACTCTGAGTCATAGACCCATGAGGGACAAGACAATGAGCCACACCACAACAAAACAAACTACCCATTCTTAACAAAAATAAAAATACCCATTCTCTGGTCTTTGAGTCACAGACCACAACAAACATGAGCCGAAGGGCCCCAAAACTCAAAACGAAAAAAACAGAGAGAAGGGAAGGCGAAAAGGGAAAGAAAGAAAGAAAAAAATCCATACCGATTTCGATTTCTCAATTCAGAACAGAGGCAAGCGAGAGGAGAGGTAGAGAGAGTGAGAGTTTGAGAGACTTATCGGCGGCAAGAAGAATGAGGAGGAGCTATTGTCGTGGGTTTTTCTGTGACGGCAAGGTCAGAGTAGAAAGCAAGCTATGGCGAAGGCAGCGATGGCAAGGTAAAACGGCGGCAACGGCGAGCTGAATTGGTGGCTAGATTGGCGAGTTAAGGTGAGGCGGTGGTTTGGATTAGAGACAGTGAGGGAAAGAGAGATCAGGTGAGTGGGAAGTGAAACAACAAAAAGAGTGGGCTGAATGTGACGAATTGTATTTCGTCACTATAGGTTACCTTTAGCGACGAACTCAATTTCTTCGCTAATAATGATACGGATTCTTATGATTTTCTTTTTAGCAACGACTTATTTTCGTCACTATTTTTCACATTCAGCGACGAAATGGGTTTCGTCACTAATAGTGTTATGAGCAACGCCTTTAGCGACGAAATTTTTTGTCACAATAAACTTAAAACTTTAGCGACAAAATAATTCGTCGTTGTAGATGAATTTAGTTTGGCGCCCACATTTTCATTTAGCGCCTTTAGTTCAACTCAACATATATCGATGAAATCTAATTTTTGTCGCTAAATGTTACTAATTTTTTATATATATAGCGATGAAATATAAATTTCGTCACTATATGGTACTTTTTTGTGATGAAAAATTTTTCCTCACTAAAATTCGTCACTGAAAATACATTTGTTGTAGTGCCTCATCTACTTCTTTTGACAAATACTCAATTCTTTCCAAGCTCCAAAACACTCTCTACACTCTTAATAGGTGTTGGTTGTGTTTGAGTACAAATCTTTTCTCAAGGTATAACAATGGGAGAGGGGACGGGAAGAGATTACAAGGATTTCTCTCAGTAGCTTTCTCTAACAAGGTGGGTGTATTGTAGAAACCTTTCTAGAATTTTCTTCTAAATAGCCTCCTTTCAATTTTGTGGGTAATGATGGTATATATAGCATGGGTGAAGGGTATAAGAGTCACACTTAAAATCATCTAGGCAGAGAGTTTCGTGGGTCACGCTCGGGTTAGCCAAGTTGCGAAATACTGCCTGACACTTGACTCTTCAGGTTCTAACATGTGCTTCTCATGTGATCTTTCGCGGGTCATCCACTCGCGAGCAAGTCGCGAGCTTTACTTTCTTAAGCAATTTTCAATAACTTAATACTAAACCCATTACAATAAATTCCACAAAATACAAGAAAATAAATTAATACAATTACAACATTTTTTGTAATGGAATAAAGCCAATATAAATGTTATGTAAAAAATCATAACTTAACAGCATGCTACATGCATGCATATGCATACACATGCATGCATGCATATGCATGTTAGGATTCTAGAAACTATGAAAGACAAATTTTCTGTATTTAAATTCGGTTTGGAATGAATACTACATCATTTGGGAGTCGCTCCAAACTCCTATTTTTCGACTATATAAAGCCATAAAATGCATTACTTCAAGGAGGACGGATTCTGATGGTAAAACTCATAAGATTCACTAGAAAATAGAGAATTAAAAAGAGAGTTTTTCACAAAACATCCTCAAGTCAAATTTTGCTCGATTGAAAAATTTTCTGGTCTTGATTTTTGAGTTCTAAGTATACTAACTCATTTTTGAATTGGTTGTGACTAGATTGACTAAGGGGAATAGTCAAAATCAAGCTCTAAAGAGTTCTAGTGTTGAGGTAAAGTTTCTAACTTTGGCTCTTCATTTTTCTTTGCTTTTCTTTGTTTCTTTATGCTTGTTTTATGCTTAAAATGTTATAATATGTTTGTTTAGTTTAGGTTTACTATGTGCTCGTGTTATAAGCATGTTAGTTGTTAGATTTTTTTGTTTTTGTGTTTCTGTTCTGCAGTTTCTAGGTTAGGGTTCTTGGTGTGTATGAGTGCATACAGTTGGGCTGCGTATGCATGCCCTATGTATGCACACCCATACTCTTACCCAGAAACCCTAATTCATTTTCTGTTTGTTTTCCTTTTGTTTTATCTATATGTCTTACCTTTTGTTTAACTTGTTTTGTCTACCCTTAAGTTTCTGTTTAACCTATTTCACTTTGTTTTGTTTTGTTTTATTTCTTTAATGCTTATTAGGGTTTTCATCTTGTTCGAATACCATGAACATGCATATGAATATGATCATGCATAGATATATAAGTGTTGTGGTTTAGTGAGGTAAGTCATACATAATCACACGAGCATGCATTCTCTTGGATGATGAACATGAATATTTTTGGTCAAATGCCATGAATTTGATGCTTGGATGTTTAAGACATGTTTATCTAGATATGTTTTGAGACGTTCTACCTTTGGTAATATATGCTTAATGCCATGATAGATGAATGCTAGGCTTGTGAATGATTATGTCATGTTGTATGTTTTAGATGCATGTTAGAGTGTGTGTAAGTTAGAATAACATGTTAAATCTGCCTTTAACTAGATTAAGATGTGGAACACAATGAGTAGAAACCGACCCACAGGTCGGGTGTGTTAGGATTAGTGCCCTTAAATCCTATTGTATGATGCTATGTATGATATTAAGTATGACATTATGTGAGACATTATGTATGACTTAATATTGTGATTGATAAAGTTATTTTATTATTATCTAAAATAATGGTAACATGAATATTCAGAAATTATCATATAGTCCATGAGATGCATAATATGTGATTTATGTGAAAAGTCACAGAAAATATAAATCACAGGTTCTTTGTAAACTCATAATTTTAGTTCGTTGTTGGTGATGAAATTGGACATTTTATCTGCGAAGACTATAACATATCAACTAAGATGATTTGTCTTGATCATGAAAGTGGAGATTTCTAGTTGACATGTTGATATGTTTTAAGAGTTAAGACATATTGAACTAGACCGCTGTAAGATTTATTATCTTCCTAATGACTGTCAAATAAATAATAAATCTCACCACTTATATTTATATGAACTCTTAATCTTGATAGAATAATGGACATGATCATGAAGTGTAAGTTACTTTGATATATCAAGAGTGAGATCTAAAATAACGGTCAAAACCTCGGTATGTTGGGCAGCCACATTTAGTGTTGATGGAACATATATTCTCAAGATGGAATTCATAATCTTTTAACAGAGATACAAAATATTCACTTGAGATAAGTTTAATGAGTTTGTTATTCAGAATGTTAGGCCTAACTATTTTAGTAAATAGTTACTAAAGTATATATTTATGAAATTAGATTTCATAAATATATGATGAATAACTTAAAGGATTAAATCGGGTACTCAATGATTAAGATATAGTAATTTACAAAGTGGCAGTCTACATTCTTGATTTTGTATTTCTACGAATATTTTATGAAGGGGTTGCATGTACAATAAAGTCTTGGGATATAATTTATTAATAAGGTATAGAGTGCAATTACATTTATATAGTGGTATTAAATATAATTAATAGCAACTTTGAACTTGCTAAGAGTTGACAGAAAAGCTCAAGGCCCATTGGAGCTAGTGTCTTATTTGTTCCCTTTTGGTCCCACTCTAAGCCACATACTAAAGCCCAATTGGAAATGCCCAAAAGGCTAGCTCAATTAGATAATCAATTATTAGGAGAGAAATATACAGAATTTTGAAAAAAACAACAAGTTACATGAATTTGTATATATGTGAGTGTTGGACACTCTTTCATTCTCTCTTGAACATACACATATAAGTTATTGAGAGACCACACTTCTAGAGTATCAAGTGGAATTGGAGTGAAGATTAAAAGTGTTCCCAAGTGTTTCAAATCTTTGGTTTTAAATCTCACTACATCAAGGTACACTCTCTTATTCTTATATTTTGAAACTTACATGGCACATGTTATCAATTGTGAATAAAGTAGATCTGTTAATTTTTCCGTTGTGTACACTCTCATATTTCCATCAAATGGTATCAGAGCGGTCTTCAATTTCCAATTTGTATAACATGTTTTATGAGTTTTGGAATTAGAGATAATAGTTTCATGATATTAGAAGATTATATATGTATTTAATTTTCTACACGGTTGTTGAAACTATGGTTTGATGAAAACTGATATTGGTGTTATGATGTTGTTTAAATTTGAATTTAAGTATGTTAAATTGAACTTTAAGGCTATAGGATCAATGGAATTCAGTTTTGATATTAAATTCTATTTATCATGTTCATATGGTGATTGTTTATTCATGAAAACCATTGAAAATTGTTCAGATTTTCCCTTAAAAAACTGAAAACACGGGTTTTTCACGAGTAACTTTCTCGCGAAATTACTTGCGAAAAATGCCTCTGAAGCATAAAACTTTTCGCGGGTAAGCTTTACTCACGAAACAGTCGTGAGACAGTCGTGAAAGTTTCTGTTTGAATTTTGTGTTTTTATTATTTCATTTTCGCGAGAAGAGCTTACTCGCGAGATACTCGCGAAAATGCCACTGAAGGGAATTTTGAATTTTTTCTTAGTGTTTTCAAATGTATAAAGTGCAAGGTTGTGTGTGTTTAGTTTACACGTGTTTACAAAATAAAAACCTTTAATTTAAAACATCTAGTGGGAGAGAGATACAAGGGTTGGATCTCACAGCCTCCATTGTTAGTTCATAGTAGTGTGAAATATGTACTTTGTCTTTACTTCGAGCTTAGCATTCCATGCAGAGAGTATTTATTTCATGGTATTACAGGATTGAATTTCTTGGTTTATAGTAGTTTGATCAAACATCTTGTCTTAGCCTCGAGCTTTGCATTCCATGTGGAGGGTATTTTGTATCATGATACTACAAAATAAGCCTGTTAAGGGGATGAAATGTGGCTACACATGATTCTAAACAATGGTATACACTAAACTAAATATTATAGTATCTTTTATGCTGAGTTCTTACTATAATTATTTAGAGGTCAAATGTATAACGACATATTATTAGTACTTGATAAGAGTTATCATGATAACACTAGTAATAAGAATAATTCTCAATCAATCATAGTATTTTTTATTCACTCTCTGCTGAGGGATATTGAATATGAGATTGGGTTGTCATTGCATATATTATATTATGGTTTTATTAAGGTTCCATACTGTATGTTTATATGCTAAATTGATAATGTCTAGTATACATTATATTCATGTTTATTATTTTCAGATTTGAACATGGCATCATTTAGCCCATTTGTTATTATTCTTAATCAAAATAAACTGGCTGGGTCAAACTATGTTGACTGGAAAAGAAATTTGGACATTGTTCTTACAGCTGAAGAGTACAAATATGTGCTCACTCAACCATGTCCTAACTTTCCTTCATTAGATGCTCCTCTTGAGGAAAAACAGCGATATGATCGTTGGCAGAAATCTAATGAGATGGCCAAGTGCTACATCCTAACATCTATCTCTAATGTTTTACAGAATCAAATGCAGGATGTAGAACTAGTTTCGGACATTATGCTAAGTCTGAAGGAGATGTTTAATAAGCAAGGCTGATTTGCAAGGTAAGAAACCATGAGACAAATTTATAATACGAAAATGTCTGAAGGCAGTTCAGTGAGAGAACATTGTCTTACAATGATCTCTAATTTTAATACATTGGAGGTTTTAGGTGCTGATATAAATGGAGAATCCCAAGTGGATATGATACTCCAGTCACTACCAGAATCATTCAAGGAATTCAGACTCAATTATAACATGAACAAAAAGATTTATTCTTTGTCTAAATTAATGAATGAATTGATAGTGGGGGAAGGCATTCTTGGTACTTCTAGTGTTGATGCTAATATGGCTGAAGTTTCTACTTCTCAACCTATGTCAAAAGGTAAGAGTAAGAAGAAGAAGAAGAAGGACTTCACCAAGCAAGATGGTAAACAAATTACCTTAGGAGTTACTGACAAAGGAAAGAAGATCAAAGGAAAGTGTTTCCATTGTGGTGAGAAAGGACATTAGAAGAGGAATTGTCCAAAATTCAAGGCTGCCAATAATAAGGGTATGAAAAGTTCATTCTTCCTTGAAATATGTTTAGTACAAAATATCACGGATTCTTGGTGTGTGGATTCAGGTTGTACTAATCATATCTACAATTCTTTGTAGGGGTTCCAGGAGACCAGAAAGCTTAAAGAAGGGGAATTGTTTCTTACTATGACTGATGGGAGCAGAATTTCGGTTGTAGCTGTTGGAATGTTTAATTTATGCTTTGAGTCTAGGGTTTTAATATTGGAAAACTGTCTATATGTACTTAATGTTCGTAGGAATTTAATTTCTGCAACTTATTTAGGTAAACATAGATATTGTGTTATCCTTAAAGACAATGTTGTAATAAAAAAGAGTAAAGTGTTTATCTGTTTTAGCAATATTGTGGATGGTCTTTATATTTTAACTCCTGATAAGCATGAATTATATAATTTTGAATTAGACAATGATAAGTGCATTAGCTGTGGTTTTCCTCGATCTTGGAAATAGGGTCTCCACAATTTGATTGTTGAGTGAGTAATATTGTAGGACCTGTTGGACCTATAGCTCTCTAGTGATTGAAATACATCCGATTTTCAAAATGCTCTCTACTGAAAGCTCTCGCTCTCTCATGCTCTCAATGGAAGAGCAAAAGGAACTTTCACGTAGCAACAAAAAGGTGAAGAATGTTGGCCATGTAGGTTTTCAAGAAGGAATGGACACATCTTCCTCGTCACCAAGACGTAGTAGTGGCTATTGGAATCAGTCCATAACCTTTAAGGATAGACTCATGGGTGAGGTCCCAGGCTTTTAGTTTGAGGACCTCATGGAGGATGATATTGAATCGGATGACGAGGTGGAAGCTTTCTGAGAAGGCCTGGTGGCAATAAAATTTTCTAAGGACCTCAAGAATGAGATTCGTAGCCCTTGGACTCGTTCTCTCATTGTGAAGGTCTATGGTAGGTCTATGGGTTTTAATTTCATCCACAATAAACTCCTAGCTATGTGGAAGCCCGCCGGGAGACTTGACTGCGTAGGATTAGGACATGGATTTTTTCTCACTCGACTGTTGCTCAAGGAGGACTACGAGAATATCCTTAGGAAGGGACCATGGTTTATTGAAGGGAACTTTTTATCCATTAGACTGTGGGAGCCAAATTTCCATCCGGCGACAGCTAATGTATCCTCAGTGGCAGTATGGATTAGACTGAATGAGTTACCTATTAAGTATTACAATGCGAAAACTCTGCATCAGATTGGTAAGTCGATTGGCAATGTTCTCAAAGTAGACACGCATAAAGCCACTGAAACCAAAGGAAAGTTTACTAGACTTTGTATGCAGATAGACATCAATAAACCTTTGGTCACGACCATATTGATAGGGAAATTTGAACAACCCGTCTGCTATGAGGGTATTCAAAAACTCTGTTTTGGGTGTGGTAGAGTGGGGCATCAGAAGAACCTTTGCCCGTACACTATCCGGCATGACTCACCAGTTGAAAAATCGGAGATGACGCATGAAGGGAGCGTGCCTTCCTCTCCATGGGTGTGGTAGAGTGGGGCATCAGAAGAACCTTTGCTCGTACACTATCCGGCATGACTCACCAGTTGAAAAATCGGAGATGACGCATGAAGGGAGCGTTCCTTCCTCTCCATACGAGATGCATGTACCTGACAAAACCAAGAAAGGACAAGGGAACAACGAGAGTGTGAATGAGGAGGCCTCAGAAAGTACGTACGGCCTTTGGGTTGTGGTGGCTCGTAAGCACAATGGGACAAGGAAACAGGCAGTTGGTGGGTACCATATGGGTCAGGTGCATGACCAGCCATGGAGTGGTCCTGTGTCGAATGGGAGTGGGACTACAAATGACGTGGGTAAGGTACAACCCAGTCTTAACGCTGAGCTTGGTAAGGAAGTGAAGCGTAGACTCTCGGCCACTAGAGATTTAAATGGGCCACTGTTAGCTAGTTCTTTGCAGCGGATAGGGAAGATGGCAATTTCGTGGGCTTAGAAGGATGTTGTGGATAGCTTAGATAGTGTGGGTATGGGAAAGTATATGGGCTGGACTGGGCTTGGGATAGAGAATCAAGTGCCCAAGCCCAACCAGATTGCGCCTAACCGAAATGACTCGGTTAAAGGGAAAAAAGAACATGCACGTGCTAGGGCACTCAAAATCAACTCCCCTTATACTCTGAGAGAAACTGAAGAAAAAATTCACTTACTGAATCAACACTCTCAAGGCCGATCTGCTTAAAACGGTAATGGCAACCAGCAGCCACGGACTTCATCAGACTTCCATTTCACAGTCGCGACATGCGTGGAAGTGGGCCTTAAGGTTGAAGAGAGAGATCGCTGATCTGAATCTGGTTTGAAGCAGGGGCGGTCTGGTATTGGTGTCTCTAGCATGGGTTTCATTGATTTTGATACCATGCAAAATGATCCCATCGGTGTTCTTAGCCGAGTTGAAGATGCGGGTACTATCTCCGAGCACCATAAACCAATTGGGGTTCAGACCCATAACCAAGGTTGTTTAGGTCTTCTAATTGATTATACCGGGCAATCTTCAAGTGGTTGTGTAGGAGATGGAATGAGGGGTGATGCAAGAATTGTTGAAGCAGAAAGGATGGATTTTGAGGGAGAAGGTGAAGGTTCTTCTAGCCTTTGAGTTTTGCTCCCTCCCCTAGTCCATATTTAATCATGAATATTATTGTCTGGAATTGTCGAGGGGCGTTGTAGTCTTCCTTTCAAAAACATGTTGGCGAGTTGGTTTGGAATCACAATCCAGCGGTGTTGGTAATTATGGAGACCCGTGTTGGGGGTGACAGGGCAAAAGGGATCATTGATAGATTGTCGTTTGATGGCTTAGTGCATACAGACACCATTGGGTATGTGGGTGGACTCTAGATGCTATGGGATTCAGAAAGGGTGGATGTCACTCCCTTGGCTAATACTGAGCAAGAAATTCATGCTACAGTTAAGGTACTAAATGCTAACTCTAGCTAGCTTTTTACTACTGTGTATGCTAGTCCTAGAAATGATGAAAGACTTATTTTATGGAATAATCTCATTAAACTGCTGAGTTACATAATCTACCATGGGTAGTGGCGGGTGATTTTAATGAACCTTTGTCGGGGGAAGAGCAGTGAGTGTCAATAGATTGCTATTATTTAAGGAATTTTTAGATAAATGCAATATGATTGATATTGATTTTTCGGGTCCCTGCTTTACGTGGATCAATAGAAGAGAAATTCAAGCACTAATACAAGAAAGAATAGATAGGGCTTTTGTTAACCCCAGCTGGTGTTTATTGTACTCGAAAGCTCGGGTGGTGCATCTTACCAGATGCCATTCTGATCATTGCCCTATTCTTTTAGAGATGCAACTGATAATTAATATGGGGAGAAAGAGGTCTTTTAGATTTCAGACCTGCTGGTTGTCCGAACCATCTTTCCCTTCTATTGTGTCAAAAGTGTGGAGCGATTATCCTGCTTTAAGAGAGGCAATTAACAGTTTTACCCAGGCAACAATTAGGTGGAATGCCTCTCATTTTGGCAATATCTTTACTAGAAAAAAGAACATTATGGCTAGGATCAATGGGATTCAATGGGCACTATCTGTGAGACCTTCTGCTTTCCTTGTAAACTTAGAGAATGAGCTCCTACATGAGCTAGATAGAGTGTCGAGCCAAGAAGAAGAGCTTTGGGCTTTAAAGTCCCGTGTTAACTGGATGATCCAAGGTGACCATAACACTACTTTTTACCATATGTCCACACTTGTTCGAAGGAAAAGGAATCAGATCTTAGCTATCAAGGATTCTATGGGAGAGTGGATTCATGAGGAGAGTGCTACAAAGGAGGTTGCTAGAAGCGGTTTCAATGATATTTATACCTCTTCCTTTGTTTCGGGCACCCGAGGTGCTCCTGGTATATCCCAATGGCAGGCTAGCTTAACGAATGAGGAGAGGGAGAGTATTGGTGGGATTGCATCGGAGGAAGAGATAAAATTTGCCCTATGGTCTCTAAAAGCTTTCAAAGCCCCAGGGCTAGATGGGCTGCATGCTGGTTTTTTCCATAGATTTTGGTTGGTTATGGGTAACTCAGTGATGGAGGTAGTAAAGAAGGTGTTTGCGGAAAAGGCTGTTCCGGAATACTTGAATAGAACCCTTATTGCTTTAATTCCAAAGATACAAAGCCTTAAGACATTGAATAACTATAGGCCCATTAGTTTGTGTAACACTTTATAAGATTATTACAAAGATTATTGTTGCTAGACTTGGACCTTTCTTGGACAAACTTATTTCTCCCCTCCAAACAGCTTTTGTCCCGAGAAGGAAAGGCATTGATAATGTGGTTATAGTGTAGGAAATCATTCACACACTCAGTAGAAAGAGAGGAAAGGTGGGGTACATGGCCATTAAGATTGACCTTAAAAAGGCTTATGACAAACTTGAGTGGAGTTTCATAAGAGACATGCTCATTAGGGCAAATTTGCCAGCTGATTTGATTGACATTATTATGAGTTGCATATCCACAGTTTCAACCTCTATTTTATTTAATAGAGAAGCACTTGACCCGATCTATCCATCGAGAGGCATAAGGCAGGGAGACCCTCTATCTTCATATCTATTCATTCTTTGCATGGAATTTCTAAGACAACTTATTGAAGAGAAATGTAATGCTAAAACTTGGCAGCCTGTGAAGGCATCGTGTGGCGGGCTAGCTTTTTCACATCTATTTTTTGCAGATGATTTGGTCTTATATGCCAAAGCTGACGACATCAATTGCTCGGCTGTGATGGATGTCTTGGATGCCTTCTGCAATGCTTCGGGTCAATCAATGAGTACCGCCAAGTCTAGAGTTTATTTCTCACCAAATGTGGATAGGGACTCAAGGGAGTCATTCTGTGATATCCTTGGTTTTGCCTCAACTCTGTCTCTTGGCAAGTACCTTGGAATTCCTATTGAGCACCCTAGTTCTTCTCCTGAAGATTTTAATTATATTCTTGATAGGGTGAAAAACAAGCTAGCGGCTTGGAAAGCTAACTTGCTCTTATTGGCTGGTCGGGCAATCCTTATTCAAGCATCTTCGGCAACTATTCTAGCATATGTCATGCAGTGCACATACATTCCGAATAAAATCCTAGAGGGAGTTGATTGGGTGAATAGAAATTTTCTTTGGGGGTTGACGGAGTCGTCCAAGAAAATTCATTGGGTTGGGTGGCAAAAGGTAATAAAACCGAAGGAGGAAGGCGGCCTTGGCTTGCAATCTGCTAAAGGTAGAAACACTGCCTTATTGGCCAAGCTTAATTGAAGATTGAATGTTGAAAAAGAAGCCTTATGGGCCCGAGTTTTAAGGCAAAAGTACTGCAACTAGAGGAGGATCAGTTCAGCCAACGTGGATAAGCTTCCTTGTTCGCAAATTTGGAAATTAGTTAAGAAAGGGAAGGGTACTTTCAATGAGGGTAGCATGTGGACGATTGGAAGGGATAGTAATCTCCGATTTTGGTGGGATAACTGGACGGGTAAAGGGCCTCTCTGCTGTATGATACAAGGTCCATTAACCCGAGGAGCAGATCAATGGAAGGTCTGTGAGATACTGTCAGATTTTAGTTGGGATTGGGGGCAGATTCCTTTCGATCTCCCTTTCAAGGTCAAGTCCATAATCCAAGCCGTCCCCATTCCTTTTATGAGTAGAGGGCAGGATAAGCTAGCTTGGTCAGGCAACCCGAAGGGTACTTTTGACCTCAAAAGTGCCTACTCTATTGCAACGGTTGAGGAAGCTACTCCTCCTGTAAATTTTGGGTGGATTTGGAAGCTTGAAACGCTGCCTAAGATCAAAACTTTCCTATGGAGATGCCAGCATAACAGCATAGGTGTAATGAGTTGCCTTGATAGGAGAGGGATGGAAATTGATGAGTTATGCCCAATCTACCATAGAGAACCCGAATAAATCATTCATGCTATTAGAGATTGTGCTTGGGTCAAGGGAGTTTGGGTGCAGTTAGGTGTGAGCATTTCTAATTAGGAATTTTGGATGAGTAATCTCCAAGATTGGATCAACCTTAATGGGAAAGTCATGTGTAGCCGTGCCCAAGGAAAACCTCCTTGGAAAATTACCTTTTCATTTGCTGTGTGGTGCATATGGATAAACTAGAATATGGCTGTTTTTAAGGGGAAAACGGTGAGCCAAAATTTGTCAAAGGAAATTATGAACCAAGTCTTTGAATTTATATACTGTGTTCACTTTCTAAGGAGCCTGAATCGGAAAATCAATAGGAGTCTTCGATGGGAAAGGCCTCCACTGGGTTGGAAGAAACTTAATGCTGATGGATCTTGGCTGGGAAGGGCGAATAGAGCTGGTTGTGGCGGCATAGTAAGGGATGATCAGGGGGAGTGGATTGGGGGTTTTACTAGACATATTGGTTTTACAAATAACTTCATAGCAGAGTTATGGGGGCTATGAGAAGGTCTTCTTATTTGCTGCAATTTAAACATTGAAGACCTTGTTGTTGAATTGGATGCTCAAGCCATGGTGGAAATCTTGAAGAATAATGCTTATGTAAATAACGTTATCTCTCCCATATTGGATGATTGCAGGCACTTGGCAGTACACTTCTAGTGAATTCAATTTAAACATTGTTATCATCAAGCCAACCGGTGTGCAGATTTGCTTGCTAGAATGGGTGCTGTTCAGGATAGTGATTTTATTTCATTTGTAAGTCCTCATGTGGACATTTGCAATGCTTTTGAGGATGATTTGAATGGTGTATTTTTTAATAGGATGTGCACTGATCCTCTTGTAATTTCTTAGCTGTTTAATGAAATTGTTTGTTTACCAAAAAAAAAAAAGAATTAGATAATGACTCTCATGTGAAATCATTAAAGAGAAAATTTCCTTCTACTAGTGATGCATATCTTTGGCATTTATGTTTTGGTCATATTAATCCAAATAGGATTCAAAGACTGATCAAAGATGGACTTTTAAAGCCATTAGATTTTGATGATTTTCCGGTTTGTGAATCTTGTTTGGAAGGTAAAATGAACAAACGACCTTTTAATGCAAAAGGTAGAAGAGCCCACGATTTGCTAGAACTAGTACATTCAGATGTATGTGGTCCTATGTCAATCCAAGGAAGAGGTGACTATGAGTATTTCATTACTTTTACTGATGATTACTCTAGATTTGGTTATGTGTACCTAATGAAATGGAAGTCCGAAACCTTTAAAAAGTTCAAAGAGTTTAGGGTTAAAGTTGAGAATCAATTGGGTAAACGCATAAAAACCATTCGATCTGATCATGGTGGCGAATACCTTCTTGGGGATTTTAAGGATTACTTAACTAAAAATGGAATTGTATCTCAATTGACTGCACCTGGAACTGCACAACAAAATGGTGTAGCAGAAAGAAGGAATATGACTATTTTAGATATGGTTAGGTCCATGTTGAGTTATTCGACTCTATCAATTTCCTTTTGGGGATATGCTTTAAATACTGCAATGTATCTTTTGAATTTAGTACCTTTGAAGTCTGTTTCTAAAATACCTGTAGAGTTGTGGAATGGGCGTAAGCCTAGTATGAGACATCTCCATATTTGGAGTTATCCAGCATATGTGTTGAAAGGAAAGTTTGACAAGTTACAGTCTAAAACAGGAGTAGTTTTCTTTGTAGGGTATCCAAAAGGAACTGTTGGAGGTTTATTTTATAGTCATAAAGATAATAAAATGTTTGTTAGTACAAATGCCAAATTCTTGGAAAATGACTATATGAATGATTATAATCCTAGAAGTAGAGTTGTTTTGATTGAAATGAATGAACCTGTAAATGAACAACCAATGAATAAAATTAGGGATGATATGATTGTATCGGACACACCACAAGATACTACTCAAGAGATGTCTAGTACACAGGTGCCTCGTCATAGTGGGAGGATTGTTAGGCCACTTATAAGATTTATAGGTCTGGGAGAAACTTATGAAGCTATCTCAGAAGAGGCCGAAACTGATCATTACACTTATGAAGAAGCAATAAATGATATAGATGCACGTCATTAGGTCAAAGCTATGAAATCTGAATTTGATTCTATGTATTCCAATCAAGTTTGGGATCTTGTAAAGGCGCTTAACGACATTAAACATGTTGGTTGTAAATGGGTTTACAAGAGAAAGAGAGGGATAGATGGAAAGGTTGAAACCTTTAAAGTAAGGCTAGTGGTGAAAGGGTATACAAAAAAAGAAGGTATTAATTATGAAGAAACCTTTTCACCAGTAGCAATACTTAAATCTATCAGAATTTTCTTATCCATTGCTGCTTATTATGATTATGAGATTTAGCAAATGGATGTCAAGACTACATTTCTTAATGGCAATCTTGAAGAGGAAATCTATATGATGAATGGAAGGTTTCATAGCAAAGAACCAAGAGCATATGGTATGCAAGTTAAAAAGGTCTATTTATGGACTTAAGCAAGCATCTAGGTCATGGAACATTAGATTTGATCAAGCAATCAAGTCATTTGGTTTTGAACAAAATCTTGATAAATCATGTGTATACAAAAGACATTGAGATAAAGTAGGAATGTTCCTAGTGCTTTATGTTGATGATATTCTACTCATTGGGAATGATGTAGGGGTAATGTCATCAGTAAAGGTTTGGTTGTCAAGCCAATTTGATATGTAGGACTTGAGTGAGGCTAACTTTATTCTAGGGATCAAGCTTTGACGAGATCGCAAGAATAAGATGTTAGGCTTATCACAAGCTGGATATATAGATAAGGTTCTAAAACAATTTAGCATGCAAAACTTCAAGAAAGGATTACTTCCTTTCAGACATAGAGTTCCTCTATTTGATGACCAAAAGCCTAAGACTCACGAGGAAGAAAATATGATGAGACAAATCCCTTATGCTTATGCAGTAGGAAGTCTCATGTATGCCATGCTTTATACTAGACTAGATATTTGTTATTCAGTTGGCATGGTTAGCTAATATCAATCAAATCCAGAACCAAAACATTGGCAAGCAGTAAAACATATTCTCAAATATCTACGGAGAACAAGAGATTATATGCTTGTTTACCATAGTGAGGATTTGATTCCCATTGGTTATACAGATTCAGATTTTCAATCGGATCTAGATTTTAGAAAATCCATTTTAGGATGTGTTTTCACCTTGGGAGGTGGAGTCATAAGTTGGAGAAGTGTTAAACAATCTTGTATTGCAGACTCCACCATAGAAGTTGAAGACGTTGCTGCTTGTGAAGCAGCAAAGGAAGCTGTTTAGCTTAAGAAATTCCTTTCTGATCTTGGTGTTGTAAGAATGGAGTAAGTTCTCATCACATTGTTTTGTGACAATAGTGGAGCGATTGCACAATCTAAAGATCCAAGAAATCATAAGAAAGGAAAGCACATTAAGAGAAAGTACCACATCATTCGAGACATTATTGTTCGTGAAAATGTAGTGGAAGTAAAGATTGAAAGTGCAAATAATCTATTAGATCCCTTTACCAAAGCCTTGTCTCAAGGATTTTCGAGTCATATTTGGAGGGAATGAGAGTTAGATTAGTGCACAGTAATTTTTAGGGCAAGTGGGAGATTGTTAGGATTAGCGCCCTTAAATCCTATTGTATGATGTTATGTATGATATTAAGTATGACATTATGTGAGGCATTATGTATGACTTAATATTGTGGTTGATAAAATTGTTTTGTTATTATCTAAAATAATGGTAACATGAATATTCAGACATTATCATATAGTCTATGAGATGCATAATATGTGATTTATGTGAAAAATCACAGAAGATATAAATCACAGGTTCTTTGTAAATTCAGAATTTTAGTTCGAAGTCGGTAATGAAATTGGGCGTTTCATCTGCGAAAACTATAACATATCAACTAAGATGATTTGTCTTGATAATGGAAGTGGAGACTTCTAGTTGACGTGTTGATATGTTTTAAGAATTAAGACATATTGAACTAGACCGCTATGAGATTTATTATTTTCCTAACGACTGTCAAATGAATAATAAATCTTACGACTTATATTTACATGAACTCTTAATCCTGAGAGAATAATGGATATGATCATGAAGTGTAGGTTGGTTTGATATATCAAGAGTGAGATTTAAAATAATAGTCAAAATCTCAGTATGTTAGGCAGCCACATTTAATGTTGATGGAATATATATTCTCAAGATGGAATTCATAGTCTCTTAACAGAGATACTAAATATTCCCCTGAGATAAGTTTAATGAGTTTGTTATTTAGAATGTTAGACCTAACTATTTTAGTAAATAGTTACTAAAGTATATATTTATGAAATTTGATTTCATAAATATATGATGAATAACTTAAAGGATTAAACTGGGTATTCAAGGATTAAGATGTAGTAATTTACAAAGTGACAGTCTACATTCTTGACTTTGTATTTGTACGAATATTTTATGAAGGGGTTGCATGTACAATAAAGTCTTAGGATATAATTTATTAATAAGGCGTAGAGTAAAATTATATTTATTTAGTAGTATTAAATATAATTAATGGTAACTTTGGACTTGTTAAGAGTTGACAGAAAAACCTAAGGCCCATTGGAGCTAGTGTATTATTTGTTCCCTTTTGGTCCCACTCCAAGCCACATACTAAAGCGCAATTGGAAAGGTTCAAAAGGCTAGCTCAATTAGATAATCAGTTATTAGGAGAGAAACATACAGAATTTTGAAAAAAAACAACAAGTTACATGAATTGGTATGTATGTGAATGTTGGACACTCTTTCATTCTCTCTTGAACATACACATATAACTGATTGAGAGACCACACTTCTGGGGCATCAGGTGGAATTGGAGTGAAGATTAAAAGTGTTCACAAGTGCTTCAAATCTTTGGTTTTGAATCTCACTACATCAAGGTACACTCTCTTGTTCTTATATTCTGAAACTTACATGGCACATGTTATTAATTGCGAATAAAGTAGATTCGTTAATTTTTCCGCTACATACACTCTCATATTTCCATCAAGGTGGGGTAGGGTGCCTAACACCTTCCCATTCCCATACTTAAACTCTGGATATGTGCTCTGGTAAAAGATCAGTCCTTCCATGAATGATGCTATATTTATGGTTCTTAGACTTAAACTAGGTGGTAACTCCATTTACATCCTCCGCCATGGTCTACTCTGGGCTAGTGCGTACTTCTGGAAGGAGAGAGACCCGTCGTAGGTGCTTGCGCCCAAAAAGCCAAAGTAAAAAAAATTGTTCATGAACAGGCCCGTGAGCTATAAGGCTTGATACAAAACAATTTAAGCAAAAACTCATTTATAAATTTATATGTGTTTGCTAAATAAACTTATTATACCTATCTTAATAATGACATAGAACTTAGTTACATTTTTAAAAAAATTAAGTGGATCACGTATGATCCTTTACCATCAATCATATAATGTAAAGTTATGAAACATGTTAGTCTTTTTCCATTTATTATAGTTACAAACATATACTTTTCTAATTTTTCATCATTTAATGTGAATGTAAAAATTATATTTTGAACAATTGTTGAAACTATAGACAATTAGGGATAAATGAATGGATTTAATTATGTAAAATTTAAATTTGAATAATGGCTAATTATAAGTGGGGCTAGAAGCATGATAAAATGAATATACTATTTTTTTTTTTACTTGATTTTAGAGATTTATGCTTTTAATAATATAATTTTCTTAAATCTTAAGCTCAAAAGTTTGACCTGAGCTCGAGTTTGAGCTTGATATTAAACTTGAACTTGAGTTTGACTTGACTAACTAATAAACCAACCCAAGCTAAGTCTAAGCTTTTTGACTTTTTCACAAGCTCAAGCTCAAATATAATTTTAGAATTGTCATGAGCTCAACCTAAACTTAAGTTTTTAACTTTTACGAATGAGCTAAATTTAAACATGCACTGCTTGACTCGTTTATAGCCTACTGACGCTCTTAGCCTCTTATTTAGCAAACGTGTCGTTTACTAAACTTACAAAAGATATTTGTGAAGGATTTCTGTCGCTTACAATCTGCAAGGTGAGAGTTGGAAACAAAGAGACTTTTCTAAAAACACAAATCGTACTCAAAGTGTACAAAAACCTTTGAAACTCGCTCCCACAGACATACAGACTATCATCCTGAATAGCGAGTACCATATTTTTTGGGGTTTTCTCTACACGACCAACAGACTTTAGCGGCAACACTGTTGATTTCTAAACAAAGAAATGGAACATATGTAGAATATGGAATAATAATTATACGTTATAAAATACCGAAATTAGCAAGAAAGGCGTTGTGATTTGGGAGCTTCAGGATATGGCGTCACGAGTGTTATCATGTGCAACAGCACCTATGGTGTCACGAGTGTTATCTGATTCTAGTAGGATGACTTGTTACCCTTCACTACAACTACTACTGTCTTCAACTTCAACAGTAACAGTAGCTAAGCTAAGGCTTCGAAATGGATCGATAAAGTGCAAGGCTCTTGGAGAGAGCTCTCAGACTTTTTATCAGGGAATCTACGGCCCTTGGACCGTTGATTCCTCCGACGTCCGAGAGGTACACGATTTTTTTTTTTTAATTTTTTTTAATCTTATTTATCTATTACAGTATTCTTTTTTAGTATGTGTATGACCACGTGTCTCTGTGCCTACGCACTACGCAGGCTGTTCCATCATCTATATTAAGATTGTTTGTCATTCGAGTGAAGTATTTTGTGGGATATCTGAAATGGGTTTCTTCATTTGGTTCCTATTCCCTTTGTTTTTTTCTCGTTACTTTTAATGATTATGCTGTAAAGGGTGTTAATCATTAAGGTGAAAATATTTTATAGGAGATCTAAAATGGGTTTCTTGTCATTACTTTTGATGATTGTGCTGTAACTGTAACTAAGAGTCTAAGAGTTTGTTGCATCTTTACATGGTAATGAGGCTGAGATGCCTGTATCTATGGTAAAACAAAGTAATTTGAGCTCTAGGAACCTTAACAAACAGAGGAATTCACGTGATTTTATTTTTAGAGTTTGGATATTAAACAATTAGGATTAAACAAGAAAAGTATGAGAATTTATAGAATTCAATTTCTATAAGGTTTTACAAGATTGTCTTCATTTATGATCTCCTTTAGCCTTTTTATACATAATGGTAAAGGGGCTTACAAGATCAAATTGCTTAGAACTACAAGTGTGTTTATCTGTAAGTTAATATAAAGATTAGAAACACAAGGTTCATGTCATGTAAGTCAAAAACTTAGTCATTAGTAGATAAGAAATGTAATAATGGTCTGAATCTGGATAATGATATCAGGCCATAGGGCTTTATATTTGAGTATCTTGGTGATAATTTGCTTGCCTTGGCAGGTTGTTTTATACAGATCAGGATTGGTGACTGCTGCTGCATCGTTTGTAGTTGCTGCATCATCTGCTTTTTTACCTGACAACTCTTTGTTAAGTGATATAATTAAGCAAAATCTTGATCTATTTTATACAATTGGAGCTGGTGGGTTGGGCTTGTCATTATTTTTGATCCACATCTATGTTACTGAGATTAAGCGCACTCTTCAAGCACTATGGGCACTCGGTGTTGTTGGATCTTTGGCAACCTACACAAGCCTCGCTCAACCAGCTGGTGACAACTTAATACAATATGTTATCGATAACCCATTAGCCGTCTGGTTTATTGGTCCTCTCTTTGCATCACTGACAGGACTTGTCTTCAAAGAAGGTAATATTGCAGTCAGTTTGTGATTTTAGCATATTTTCTGATTTAATTTGTTATGTTTTAAGTTAAAGAAGCCTTAACACAAAACTGCAACCTGCCTTCCACTCTTTGTAATCATTTCTTATGTGAAATCGGTCAGGTATTAACTCAATTTGCTTTCAACTGATGCTTTAATTTTAATCCTCCATATTATATAATTAAAGTATAATATCAAATTCCATGCCCTTAGGAAAGTCCAGGTTCCTTTTTGAAATGGTTAAAGCAAAAAGGGCAGAGTTTGGGCTTAGTGTTTCCTTCAGTTGTTTGGAAAGGAAAAAACCATTATCAACATAAAATAGTTTACTTTTTGACATAACCCCTGTTTCTTTGCAACACTTGAATCACCATGGCATCATGTTTTTTAAATTCAACCGTGAAATTCATCATTAGAGTCTCTTGATTATGTTCTCCATCATGCCAAAAAAATAAAAATCATTTTATTTGCTTGAATTGGTTACAACCATTTTTCTTTTGTTCTTTGTGTCATTTTAGTGTTTGACAACTTACTAATATGAAGAAGGATTAAGATGAAGGGAGGTAGGAGTCTGTGTGTTTACTTATTTGCTTGTTGAAATTAAAATTAATAAGGTGTCATAATGTTTGTTCATCTTATTTATCACAGATTATCCTTTCAGTGATAAACAGGTAGTATAGGATCAACATGTAGTAAAATATTCATAATTTGATGTCAAAGTGAAGTGGTACTTTTATTTTTGTTTTTCCTTTTTTATTATTATTTATTTTTGCCAAGAAAATCAGGATATTGTTTCCTTTCAACATTTTTCAGGTTTCTTGGACCCCCCCCCCAAAAAAAAAAAAAAATTGTTCTAAGAAAATTCAACCTCCCTTATTCTGTCAACAATGTCAGGACTTTTTTCTGTCAAAAAACAATGTCAGGACCAATGGTTTAGCCATGAAATTAATTGTGAGAATGCAAGTTTGTATTGCGGTATACTTTTTTTTTTTTTTTTCATAATTTTTATGGCTTTTGAAGTTATATATAATATGGAAGAATTAAATGGTATCCCCTGACTGTTTTAGACATACTCTCCAAACAGGCCTCTGTTATGGAAAGCTGGAAGCTGGAATCCTCACATTTATCATACCTACATTTCTTCTTGGGCACCTGGTATTCTTCTTGCAATTTATTCATAGTAGTTCTTTTAGCAAGATGATGGCAACACACATATATACAATTATTATTCAAAGAATTGACCAGTTTTTCAATGGGACTATGCAACCATGCTGGTATCTCATTTGTAAATAAATGATCGCTGTTACTTCATGTATATGTGCAAAACGAGTTTGGCTTTTTGCTTTATACGAATTCCCCAAGTTTACATACTTCCATGTTTGTCTTGTCTGCTTTATTTGTTTATTCTTTTTCCATGTGGAAAATAGCTTGATAAAGGGCACTGTTATGATTCTCTCTCTGTCTCTCCCCCATTTTGGTATTGAGATCATCTAGGGGGACATTTGGTAAGAGATTTCTAGTAACGTTGTTTATATTTTTTGAAAATACGTCTGGGTGAAAAAGTGTGTGAAAATACGTGTAATGTTGTTTAAACACTGAAAACTATTGTTTAAACAACGGTAACAAACGGGCCCCTAATTTCTGAAGTTCTTAAATTCCTATAAACTTATGCCATGGTTAAGTTGAGGATTTTGTAGTACCCTTTATTAATGATCAGTGGATTTCTTATCCAAACTTTTAAGTTCTGCTTTCTTTAGACCTCTAATGGGTTGCACTTGAAATTCACAGACCGGTTTGATGGATGATGGAGTAAAGCTTACTCTGCTGGGTTCATGGATGGCCCTTTTTGTGATATTTGCCGGAAGGAAGTTTACTCAGCCAATTAAGGTAAACTATTAAATGACCTAAATTTGTCGGTAATGACTTTCTGTTTGGTTATATATACTGTTTTTAACAATAACATCCATCGCTTTCCGGTACACTCCTGCTTTCAAGGATGATATTGGTGACAAATCTGTTTTCATGTTCAATTCTCTTCCGGAAGATGAGAAGAAGGCATTGCTAGAGAAACTTGAGCAAAAAAAATTCGATCAGAATCTTGAGTAGGAAGAGATCTGAGCCAAAAATTGCACCTTAATTTTTAGACAAGATGTTGCAAGAAGTGGACTGAAGAGTGATTTTGAGGTAGGTAATTTTAAGAAATTTCTGTGGTTGTAGCATGTAATATTCTTTTACTAACTATGAATAAATTGGGGATAAGGCTGCCTACCAATCACCTCTCCCATACCCCGCAAAAATGGGAGCTTTGTGCATTGGGTATGACCTTATATGCTGTAGAGCTTCTCAATTATTGGTGCCTATGTGGTAAGGTTAACATGTTTATAGTTTCAACTTTCAACACTTTACAGTCCCAGGGAATCCACCAAGTCTATTTTATGAGATACAATATTGCTTTTAGCTTCCTTGATTTTCTTGGAGGGAATAAATCAACAGATTTCATTACCAAAACTACTAAACAAACACACAGCAAAGCTGCAAAATATAAGCAAGTCAAGAGCAAATCCAGCTCAACAAAAGCAACACCACTCTACACAAACAGCAACCAATCTAAATCCCAAAAGGCTACACACCCCATCAGCCTAATCACAACACAAAGCTATAATTACAAAACCAAACTCAACCAGTAAGAACTGATGATGGATTTCCCCATCTGCAACACAGGGCCTTGTTCAGTATGGAATTCATAAAATCCCCTATAAACTCCACTCTGGAGATCACTTCCCATTAATTGCTTTGACAATTGACTCCTCAGACTTCAGCAAACCCACATGAACCCTAGCATTAGGTTGAGTCCAAATATTATACATTGTGGCATGTCAAGCTAACTTGCAAATGAGAGCTCTAAATCCAGCACCCTTCAAATCCTGCAACTCCACTCCTCTAAACACGTCTTTGGATTACTAAGCAGCAACGCACCACTTCCTTCCAAATTGGACCAGTGAAAGAGCACCAAAGTAGAGATGATCTTGACTTCCTGAGACCATACCACAGAATAGATACAAAGAACTGCCATTATATTTATACCCCCCCCCTATAATTACAATGTGGAATTCCTCGAAGGGCTCTTACACCAATTAATCAAGATCCTAGCTATTTCACCTATCCCATAGGTTAAATTAAATCATCTTCAAGAGGAAATACAATAATAACGGCCAAAGAATGACCCATTGTCAAGAATTCCAGTCTCGACACCTTCAGTAAATCTAGGTCTAAATGTGTATGTACTTCATCAACCATCCACCTTGTGATTTTATTAAGACTCAACCTCCAATAATAGGAAAAAAAATCAATGAAACCTCCATTGGCTGTTTCGTTATTCCACACAATTTAATCACTCCGATGTATACTCCGAGACTTTCAGATGGTGGTATTGGAAGCTGGCAAATAGCCTAAGACTAGTGTTCTTAAGACTTGGTAATGTCATCGCTGCCCAGACTAATAGCCCATCTGATGGGTCTTAGCTGTGTTGAGTTGTAGCAAGTTTATGGGCCTTTTTTTTTTTTTAATAAGTGGGCCTTTGTTTTCTCTACACATCAAAGCCCAACTGGACATCATTTAAGCTTGGACTTCAAAATAATGCAATAAAATCAAGGTGGACCAAAATGAACTTTGAGAACCAAACGAGATAGAAATGTATTGGATGGACTACGTTGAGTATAGTAACAATAAATGTTATTTTTTAGTTTTTTAATATTATATAAATATAAATGTCCATTCATATTTTATATAAGATTAGCTCAAAAATGCAAAAAATACACACAACTTTCCTTTGTCATTTACCTATTTCATTGTAACTTTTTATTTTTTGGGATAACTAAAACTAAAGAAGATTTTATTTTGACATAACACAGAATAGATACAAAGATCTGCCATAATATTTATACCCCACAGTCCAAATAGCCTAACTCTTGTAGTCAATTTTCTTTTAAAGATCTACCACACAATGAAAGCATGTCTCAGTATAGCTAGTGAAACAAAACAAATTTACACCATGGAACGTCGGATTTTATATTTGAATGGCATTACATGTTTCTGCAGCAGTAAACTTCTCTGTTCTGGACAAGACCCACAGAAGCTGGTCTTGATCGCCAATTTTCATGAAACACAATACTTTTTTTCCCTACAACTGATTCGATCATATAGGCTTTTGCCAATTCCAAGCTCCATTTTTCAAAACACTTTTCACCTTAGCCTCCAGTGAACTGGTAGCATGATAGATTGGCTTGTACCCATATCTATCATTCAAGATGCCATATGCATGGTTGCCAACCATCATACCACAAAAACGCTTGTGATCCTTTTCCAATGGCAAACTTAATTAATATAATACCTGGCCTCATTCCTGAGCTTAAGAGTCTCCTCCAGCCCCAGGAGCTATCATGGGATACTTCGATACATCGAAAAGTCTAGCTTATGAGATTGCACCAAAGCCACCCAGATTCATCGATCAAACATTTGCAAATAGATTACAAATATGCTTAAGGCAAGTCACCTTATTCCAAATTTCTATTCCTATCCAATCCACCCTCCTTGAGCATCCACATTAGTGGAGTAATAAATTTAGTAATATGGTTTCATAAAAAGCTATTTTATCTGTAGGGTTAGAATTTGTGGCCCAAGTCCAAAACAATAAATTTCTTGAGCGTGGATGATAGAGCTAGGTTGGTTATGGAATTAACAACGATTGGTTATAATCTCAAAGTATAAACCAGCAGAAAAATACATGTAAAAATGAAATGAATGGAAGTTCGAAGAGGTTTATGATAAATTGAGTAGTGATTACAATTCTTAGAGCTACAGTGAAGTCTCTCTTTCTCTTTCTCTCGTCTATTTTTCCGCTCCCTTTTTATCAGGAGCCCTTCTTCTTTATATAGCATCATTCTCCATCATTCCCATCGTCCACTTGTTCTTTATCTGGGTACCTACTTGAGTGTATGTCATGTTATGTATCTTCTTCAGCTTTTGGTGAGTGGCAGTAACTGAAGTTACACTGTTCAGGGGTCTTCTCCACATAAATGCGGTCAAAAAAATTGCTGCAATGCATTTAATAAGGTGGTAGCAGCTTTTCCTTTAGATATTTCTTCGTTCTTATCGTCTTTTGACATACTCAGAGCTTATCTTTATCATTGGGGTTGCTAGGAAGATCATTTGGACCTTCCACACGTTTGATTAATCAAGAATATTCGTATCTGAGGAGTAAGACCTCTTCGGACCGCTGTTGACCTCTTCGGATTGTACTCCTCCTTCGTTTCTAGGTATCCTTCTTCCAGATAGACTCCATCTCAACCGATTCCTTCTCTTCGGACACACAGTAATCCTTAAACAGGGCCCTAGGCCCACTATGTAAGATTGAGCTTTTTCCCCCCACATTATCTATTTTACATACTTACTTCACACAATATTTCACATCAGTGGTCTTATTTTAGCTTTTAAAACAATAAAATAATATAAACAAACACAATAAAATATTTTTTTATTACATATGAGCTATAATGTGAACATGTGAATGAGCTACACTGAATAATAATATAAAGAAATGTGAAAACATGAATAATAATACAAAGCAGTGTGAACATATGAATAAAATAAATTTTTTTTTTTTTAACATATGCTATGCACTATAATTGTGGAGCCAAATTATTTGGTTTTGGCTCCATCAATGTAGACATAGTTTTATATTTGGTGATGCTAAAAATGTGCTAAAAATAGCAATATGACTTTTTAGCACCACCCCTAGCACCACCAATTATAATGTTTACACATTCCTATGCCACCTTAACACAAGCTAAAACTTTATAGGAATCTCTCCGTAATAATTTAAAAACGATTTCCTCAACAGTTCTTATAACATGCTTAGGAAAAATAAAGACACCAGCCAAAAATCTTGATTACTATGCAGAACTGATTGAAGCTACTGTAACCTCCCAGAAAATTAAATGTGCTTAGCAGTCTAAGAGCTCACCCTCGTTGTGAACCTCTCAATTAGAGTTTTACAATCTCTATAGCTCACCCTACCGAGTCCAAATCTTCTGTCTCATCAATTGTGCTCCACTTCATGCTCCACCAATAAAATTTGGACAACTAGTCTCTCTCATTAAAGTCAGAGTTATCTCATTTAAGTCAGAGTTATCTCATTTAATGAGAGAGGCTAGTCGTCCAAATTTTATTGGTGGAGCATGAAGTGGAGCACAATTGATGAGACAGAGGATTTGGACTCCACCCTACCAAGTATCAGAGACACATCAAGGTACCTCATAGGGAGATTACCCTCCTTATATTACAGTGCTTCTAAAATCTGCTCATTAAGGCCTGTTGATAAACCTGCACAAAAGTCCTCACTTTTCTGCTCATTAGATTCCAGGCCAAATATCAACTTGAACTCATCCAATGCTTTTCTAATCAAAATTTGACAGGAGGTAGATCAGAAGCAATGAATATAATAAGATCACCAGCAAACCACAAATTGATAAGCTTTAACTGTGCACACTTTGGATGGTACATTGGTGCTTAAATTTCTAAGAAGGTCTCTCTTCTTTAGCAACTAAGTTGAAACCTCCATGGCTGATACAACAAATAAGGGGACGAGGGATCCCCTCTTTAAGCCCTTTTCCCCCTCCAAAAAAGCCTGCTAGTCCCCAATAATAGCCACAGAAA
The DNA here is from genome assembly GCF_002906115.3 of Quercus suber. Lineage (NCBI taxonomy): Eukaryota > Viridiplantae > Streptophyta > Magnoliopsida > Fagales > Fagaceae > Quercus > Quercus suber. Next base: position 960,096 of record NW_027069647.1, on the reverse strand, counting down.
ACTCTGGTGATGTGTTACATTCCCTCACCCAACCAACAAACTTTGGAGGAAAACCCACAGCACAAAGACATTGAAGAATAAAGGCCATTCTACTGAATCAGTAGCCTTTCTAAACTTTACCTTTGTGGTACACCTACATCTGAACCACCTCCACTCATAGTCTCACACCCACCTACTGCCTACCCTTCTCCCTCTATCATCTTCTTTGCCTACAAAATTTGTGTTTAGGACTATTGCATACTGTTCATTTTATTTATGTTTTTTTTCAGTTGGCATTCAATAGAATATCTGTTGAATCTAATGTTGTATGAAGAAAATGTATGGGGTTCAGACAGTGGTGACGCCACGTTGGTCTCAGGGTGTTCCCAGGAACACCCTGAACTAAAAAAAAAAAATTATATATAATAATTAATTTTTTTTTTATTTGTTTATCCTTAAAAAAAATTTAGGAACACCCTTAAATTAAAATTAGGAACACCCTAAAACTAACCTCCAACAAGATCTTGATTTTGGTTGGACGGGAGCTTGACTCTCGTAGTCTCGTTCGTTGTGAAGAAGAAAGATTGAGAGAGATAGAGTCGTTCGTTGTGAAGGTGGAGGAAAGAAAAATCTGAGTCTCTGACAAGGAGCAAGTGAAGTGAGTTTTGATATTTATTTTGGGGAAGAACACCTAAGTGTTGGGAAGTGGGGTATTAGATTTAAAAATAATATATATATATATATATATATATTAAATAAGCTTTTTCTCTTGGGATGAGTTATTGGGCTCCGTTAACCAAAAAAGAGTTATTGGGCTCCTATTTTTTAAATTATAAACTACATTGCATTGCATATTTTATATATTATATTATTATTATTATTATATTTTGGTTAAGAAAAGGTTCCTCGTCTTGCCATTGTGCTTGACGGCGCCACCCATCAGCCTCAAGCCTCCCTGCTCCCTCATCCTCAAAGTATTTCATCTTTGTCTTAGTCTTTTTCTATTCATCTCAGTCTCTCAATCTCTCTTTCTCTCTGTTTTAGTCTCTTTCTCTTCATCTCAGTCTCTCTTTATGAGTAATATTTATTTTGTTTTTGGCTTTATGCCTTTATCCGGTGTTGGTTTTTTTTTTTTTTTTTTTTTTTTTTTTTTTTTTTTTTTTTTTTTTTTTTTTT